>NC_133655.1:171057859-171357859 GCF_009905375.1 Apium graveolens
CCAAAACTCACACTTCGAGAATTTAGCATATAATTCTTTTTCCTTAAAATCTCCAAAGTTGTTCTCAAATGTTCCGCATGATCCTCTTCCGTTTTTGAATAAATTAAAATATCGTCTATAAAACACAATAACGAACTTGTCCAAGTACTCCTTGAAAATTCTATTCATCAGATCCATAAACGCTGCTGGGGCATTGGTCAATCCAAAAGACATTACTAAAAACTCATAATGTCCATACCTTGTTCTGAAAGCTGTCTTCGGTATATCTTCTGGCTTAATTTTCAGTTGATGATATCCCGATCTTAAATCAATCTTAGAGAAGTAATCGGCTCCCTTCAGTTGATCAAACAAATCATCAATTCTGGGTAACGGGTACTTGTTCTTGATTGTAAGCTTGTTGAGCTCCCTATAGTCGATGCACAGTCTCATGCTTCCATCTTTCTTTTGACAAATAATACCGGGGCTCCCACGGGGACATACTGGGTCTGATTACTCCTTTCTCTAACAGCTCTTGCAATTGCTTCGCTAGCTCTTTCATCTCAAAAGGCGCCATCCTATACGGGGCTTGGATACTGGTTCTGTTCCAGGTGCTAAGTCGATTGCAAACTCAATTTCTCTATCTGGAGGAAGTCCTAGTAACTCGTCGGGAAACACGTCTGAAAATTCATTCACTACTGGAATATCTTCAAGTTTCGCTGGCTCCTGACTCCTGTCAATCACATATGCCATGAAATGCTCGCATCCTTGTCGTAATAACTTTTGGCTTGAATTATCGTTAAGAACTTCTTTACTTGTTTCTGACCCTTGAACGTTACTATTCTTTCATCTGGCGTTTTCACCATTACCTTCTTATTTCGACAATCTATCTGGGCATCGTGCTTAGATAACCAATCCATTCCTAAGATAACGTCAAATTCTCCTAACTTAAATGGTATCAAATCTACATAAAATTTACTACCAGAAATCTCAATCTCACAACTCCCACAAACTTGATTAACAGATACTCGTTCTTGATTTGCCAATTCCACAGTCATTATTTCATTTAAATACTCAACTGGACAATTTAACTTACTAACAAAATCTTGGGAAATAAACGATCGAGTTGCTCCCGAGTCTATTAACACTTTGGCATATAAATAATTCGCATTAAGCGTACCTGCCACGACATCCGTATCCTGGATAGCATCCTTCACAGACATGTCAAAAACTCTAGCCCTTGGAGTCTCATTTACTGCTCGGGTAGATCCCATAATCCTCAATGCATTACTGACTGGGGCTGGTGTCTTGCAATTCCTGGCTATATGTCCTGGTTTCCCACATTTAAAGCACGTAAATCCCATGGCTGGAACCTTCACTGCTGGATTCCGGATAGGCTGATCCTTATTTACTGGCTCTCTTGCTGGCTGATTTCGGCACTCCCTAGAATAGTGCCCTTTCTGATTGCACTTGTAACAAACTACATTCAACTTGTTACAAACTCCCCCATGCTTCTTCCCACATACTTGACAATCTGGAAAAGTTAATCTCAACTGATTTGGCTGATTCGCATTAACTGGACGGTTGCCCTGGCTTCCGTCGCTTGCATTTTGTCTCCTGAGGTTAAAATTCCTCCCTGGCTGAAACTTGCCCTTCTAAAATTTGGAAACTTCCCTGGTTGTGACTGACCTTCATTCCCTTCAAATTTCCTTTTCTTGCTTTCCTTTTCCTTCTGTGACATCTCACTCTCTGTCTCTGCAATCATAGCCTTCTGTACCACTCCTGTATAGGTATCCAATTCAAAAATGGCTACCTTCCCTCTGATCCATGGTTTCAAACCTTGCTGGAATCTTTTAGCTTTCTTCCTGTCAGTATCCACATACGACGGCACATACCTTGACAATTCCTCAAACTTACTCTCATAATCTGCCACCGACATATTCCCTTGCTTTAATTTTAAAAACTTCAGCTCCGTCTAATCTTGGACAAACTGAGGAAAATACTTTTCTAAAAACAATTCCTTAAACCTCTCCCAAGTAATAACATATGTACCTTCCAATGTCTTCACCATCTCCCACCAATAGGTGGCCTCATTTTTCAAATAGTAACTTGCAAACTCAACCTTCTATTCGTCCTTTACTTTTACTAAGGCAAATGCCTTCTCTATCTCCTTTAACCAAACATTTGCTTCAATCGGTTCTAAGGAACCTGTAATAACCCCAAATTTTGGAATTTTTGAAACCCTTATGAATAGTGCTTTTTGCCGATTATGCTGAATAAGAAAATTTTTCATGCCACACTATGTAGGGGTTCTTTTATTGTTATTCTGAGATCGTATTAGTACTCTATATGATAAATAAGTGTATGTAAAGATCGTCAGAATCCAAATCCGAACACTTTGATTTTTCCCGAAAATCCACCAGATACTGAAAGCATTGAGTATAAGGTAACATGATTAAAAGGATTTAAATTCAAGGATTATAAGAGAGGATCATAAAAGGAATATAATGTATTGAGAAAGGTTAAGGGAACCCAAGTAATAAGATCCCGGGTATGATACCTCAAACGATAAATGAGAACGAAAGTTAAGCGAACCGTATAACAGATCAGCGGTCATTAGCCAAGTAATTAGGGGTTAATCAAAGAGGTTAGTGGGTGATGATGTCATCATACCAATAAGAAGGAAACAAGTGTAAAAGGATGACATAATCAAGATGACCTAAGCATGACCTAGTAGATATTTTGAATTGGTGGAATATTAGCCAAGTGTTTTTAACCATGGTAAATTCTAAATATGGTTAATTAAAATAAAAGAGAAGCAACCAAGTAATTCACCACACAATTAGTCAAAGGGCAAAACAAGAAACATTTCACTTTCTCCCCCTTAAAAGCTTGCTCTCGGCCAAAAACCAGAGCAGCAACTTCAAACTGCCATATCTCTTTCAATACTCACTCAAATGATGTGTTCTATAGCTCGTTGGAAAGGTATTGATATGTTCTACAACTATTATTCACAAGTCTCTTCCAAATAAGTATGCTAAGACCCTCATATTTACAGTTCTTTAAATCTGACTTTTAGAAACTTCAAAACCTAACTTTGTGTTCTTGATTTCTTTGGAAAGATCAAGCTTGTAGGAGGCTCCCTAAGGTTTCCTAGGAACTTAACACCTCCCAAGGAAGGTATAAACTTCAAACCCTAACTTTTATTTATGATTCCATTAAGTTTTATTGAAGCATTGTTAGTATTAAGGCTTGATCTTTGATTATAAGTAGATTTGGTGGATTTGTATTGGATTTGAATATTGGGTCTTTGATTGGTTGGATAAATTGGTAAATTTGGAGTTGGGAACTGAGTTGTAGTATGATGGTTGAATATTGTTGTGTTGGTGGTTGTGAGTGAATTGATGAGAATTTAGAGTGATAATTAAATTGGAAATCGTGTAAACATAACCGTCATAATACCCGATTTTCCTTAACTGTTCTGTTCTGAACTTTAGGACCCGTAAACTCACTGTAAGATTCTAACCTTTTCCATGTTTAGATATTTCATGTTACGAGCTTTGTTTTGATATGTCGTTCGCCTAAATCCGAGTTACGAGCGATGAGAAACGACTGTTTTAAGTAACGGCGTTTCGCGAACGAACCCTTACCCCTCGCCTTACTTTCAAACCTTGATTAAGGACTTAAATGACTAATTGGGATATGAAACAATTATGTAAAGTGTATTAGGCAGTTGGTAAGGCACTCGCGAAAGAATCGCCTTAAAACTCTTAATGGTTAATTTATTAAAAATGGTGGAGCCGAGGGTACTCGAACGACTTAGGTGATTCGTTAAGCGTAGGAGTGACCATAAGCGAACGTTAGGGTTCAATTGGTTAAAGTCTAGTTTCTTAAGCGACCGGGGTTTAATTCCGACTCATGTTGTTGTTCATAGGTTATCGGACCCACTCTAAGCTTAAGTCTATCCGGGAGTACTCAGGCAAGTTTTCTACCCGTTATACTGTTGTTGTGATGTATACATATGTATATGCATTATCTTGTGATAGATGCATGATGGTTAATTAGAAAATTCTTGCGATATATTGTAGCATGTGATATGGTATATATGCATGCCTGTTTCGTATTCTTGATACATATATCTGTTGATTCAGTTGATAATACATATGCTACAGATAAGCGGTAATTTGCATATACCCTTAGTATAGGGGACCCAAAGGTGAACATTTTTCTAAAACCGGGAGTCGATGTTCCCGAGTATAATATATATATATTTATATTATATATATATATATATGAATAGTTGTTAAAACTATTATTCGGATAAGGTTTATTCGATAACTTTATTTTATTAATGAATATTATTTTGAATATTCATTCGAGGGCTTATGACCCCGTTTATTTTATTAATGAATATTATTTTGAATATTCATTCGAGGGCTTATGACCCCGTTTATTTTATTAATGAATATTATTTTGAATATTCATTCGAGGGCTTATGACCCCGTTTATTTTATTAATGAATATTATTTTGAATATTCATTCGAGGGCTTATGACCCCGTTTATTTTATTAATGAATATTATTTTGAATATTCATTCGAGGGCTTATGACCCTGTTTATTTTATTAATGAATATTATTTTAAATATTCATTCGAGGGCTTATGACCCCGTTTATTTTATTAATGAATATTATTTGAATATTCATTCGAGGACTTATGACTCCGATTAATTACTAATTATTATTCTTTATTTTATTAAGGAATAATGTGTCGATGATCAAACTCACTTTTGATTATTCAAATAAAGATAGTACTTTCGTATAAGTATATCTTTGGTTATTTAATATTCATTGCAAGTATAAGTTTTAAAACTTCTACTTCAATTATTTTTATAAAGATTATTCTTTATGAGAATATTATTTAAATAATAATATTCAGATATTTCTTAATATATTGGGACTGATTTATTTTATTACATCAGCATCACTCCAAACATTCTTAAAAATGTTTTGCGAGTCTTCAAAATGATTTTAATAGTTAGAGCGGATCCCAAAACTCATTTTTATATTTAAGATCCTCCTTTCGAAGGGGATTTAAATACTCGCTCAAAACCTGAGGGATCCGGCTCTGTGGTGTATTGTATATTCGCAACAAGGTTGCTATTTTGATAAAAGAATTTTTGATTACTTACCCAACACTCGGGAAGTAAAATTCTTGGAACAAGTTAATCCATTAACAGGCATCGCTTGGGAAATATCGGTGAGTTCTCCTTTCCAACTAGATACGAATTCTTGGTGGAGCCCTATCAACAAGTTTCTACTTGGGGAAAGGGGGAACGAGCTTTACGTTTCAGGGTCATGGATTTCATCTGAACTAGGAGTGGCGTAAGTGGTCGAGTGGCGCCGGCCCAGCCTTATTATATTGGCCCAAATGGCCCGGAAGTTCCGCTAAGACGGTCCATTCCTTAGGAGTCCAGTGTTCGGTTGACAGGTAAATCCGACAGGTTCTCCTCTACATGTAGAAAATGGTGGGGTTGCACTACTACGACTGATCATCGTAAGTGGTCTTCCTGGCGCGGCAAACTCCCGTAATGAGTTCATCATCCAATTGGATATTTCTGCAACACTACCCAGAGCACTTCGATAGAAAGGCTACGGTTGGGCGATTGTTGAGTGTTGGCAGGGTCAAGTTTTCAAAATGATGTTTGCATCAAATGAAGTATCTCGTAACTTCATTTTATTTTGATGATATTTTAAAGATTGATTCTATACAAGTTTTGTCTTGTAGCTTAATCTATGGGATGAACTATTTATACATTGAACGGTGGTAGTTCAAGTAGTATTCGGAAAAGATATAAGTATATTGGAGTATCTTGTAACTTCATCTTTTAAACTTATATCTAGTTAATGATTGTCTTATGAATGACAAAGGTTTCAGAAAAACGTTGAGACAAGGGTAGATATATGAGATCACCTTGCAACGATATTTTAATACTGTTATAAACTAGAATTCTATGGATGTTATACATGTCAGAGGATTTCAAATATTGTGAAAAGTATATATATATATATACCGAATATTTTGCGACTTGGTCGCGTTAAGATATCAGCTTGGTTCATTTCTTTTGACCAAGACTTTCATGAGTACTATGAGAATGCTCATATATTGTTAATCATTATACATATTATTTTGGTGGGCTTGTTGCTCACCCTTGCTTTCTTCTTTCATCACACAACAACAGATAGAAAAGATGAACAAGGCCAAGCTTCCAATTCGCAAGCGGTTAGAAAATGTTCCGCAGTTTTCTGGAAGCGTTGATGCCGCCGTAGCTGAGGTAGGAGCTACCAATAGGCTAGGTTTTCAACTATTGATGAACCAGACTTATGTATAATATGAATTGTAATAATGGCAAAGAAATGTAAATTTATTCAGAACCTTCTTGAGGTGTAATGGCTTATTATGTGGAATAAAATGACTTGTGTTATTTTTTTGGTATTCATCTCTGAGACTATAACTTGTGGCGTGTGTGTATATTGTGGGGTCACAGTACGGAGTAGTTGATTGTTTATTTAGATTGGGTATTATTAAGGGAAATGGAACTCGTGACAACCCAAATCCCCGACCCCGGATTTGGGGGTGTTACAGAACCCTTGAATTCTGGTGGGTTTACTGCCTGAAAAGTTTTAAAAGTTACATGGGGATTGGTCTGTCTTTGTTGTTGTTGTTCCAGGTGAACTGTTTGTTGGGCCAAGATTTGAAGAATCTGGGCTATTGCGAGGTCTATGGGTCCTGGGTTTGCATTCTGGTTTGTATCATCTTGGTTGTTATTGTTGTTGGTTTATTCATTCTGGGTGTTGGTGCGGGTATTTCTTCTGGGAGGCATTTTCTGTAAAGAATCAAACAACTTATTTAGATTTTAAACCAAATTCTTTGCAGAAAAGAAAAGTTTTGTAAAACAAAAATATTTCTTTTTGAAAACAGTTATAACTAAGTAAATTGCATGCTTCTTTACAGAATATAAACAGCTATGAAAAACAGGGTACATGGTATCACAGGGGTAAAACTGGTGCAATAAATAAGGTAAAGTAAAATAGGTGCAGTAAAATGAATGACAATACTGGAAAGAAAAGGTGCTGATATATATAGATCAAAATTTTTAGGTAGTACAAGCGTAAAGATGCTTCGGAAGTAAAAGTAAAAGGGTACAACAACCTACTCACTAGTCAGCATAGTTAGTCTATAAATACAACTCAAAAGTCTACTGATACACACTACATACTACTGTAAATACTATATAACCATCACAATACTGCTCAATATCTCTATCTCTGGATCTCTGACTCAACTCCAAGGAAACTCTGGTCCTGCCAGCCTCTCAAAGTCCTCCATCACCTCAGTAGCCCAGCCCATCAGTGCATCAGGGCCTCTGCCAGGTAGTGTAGCTCCATGTAGCCTAGCCTCAAGAACCCTCCGTGTCACATGAATCTCCTCTCGAAGCTCCCTCACACAACGATCAACATCAGTAGTCCTAATGATATGCTGTAGCTCTCTAATCTGGGCCAATAAAGAATCACGCTCCAATAGAAGAGCCTCATACCGGTAGTAAGGAACTGGGGGCAATGTAGACTGGAATGGGGCACTCGCAACTGAATACCCAGTGGAATCTGAATCAGCTGGTGGGGGTCCTCTGATAGGTGGCCTCATGCCTGGGGGTGGAATGGCCTGTAATGGTACGGGCTGCAACACAGGCGGAGGTAGAATAGCCAACATTGGTGGAACAACAGGATGTGGATCCAAAGACGGTAATCCAACTAAAGGCTCTGAGTGATCAGCTGATACGGGAATAAAAGAGTCGGCCATCGCCGCTATCTGAAATCATATCGCAATATTAGAATCTCGAACCATAACGCAAATTACACTAATACCTGTTATACCGAAGCACTCAACCTCTCGACGTTCTATCTTTCTATTCCTTACTTCTAATCCTAACCCTCTACCCATTCCCGTCAACTTAGGCTTGTGTCAGTGACTTACAACTTGTAGCTCTGATACCAAACCTGTGACGCCCTCCAAACCCGGGTCAGAAGTTTGGGGTCCACACACACACACTTTATTAATAACCTGCTTATAACAATGATAGAGATAATAATAATATGCAGTGACCCTACTTACCAACTACCACGGACCGCAACAGTTTAAAGTATGCACACAAGCCAAACACACCTACTTATATTACAAACGTTCAAATCCCAACTATTCCAAGCTCAGAATGGAGTATTAAATATTATTACAAACTTTTACAAACTTAAATTATTCCAAAAGAAGCCTACTAGCTTAGCTCGATCAACCTGAACCCCTAGCTCTCGCGCTGGACTGGGGATCCTCGGTACCAACCGGTTCCTTTTTAACTGGAAAGAACATAAACAACATCGCACAAATGAGTTAACTAGCTCAGCAACTCACAATGACAAAACTGAGAATAATGATCATCAGGTAAATATGGTTATGATATCAAGTGAACAATGGATTATGATTTAGAATTAGATATTATATTTTTATTTTAAAAAAAAAACAAGGTTAGGCTCCTGATCAGTCACGCACTAACCCCGAGCAAAGCACACAGCACTGCTCTCACAACTGGATCCAAGGCACACATTGGCCTAACTTGACCATTATATGGTTTGACCACGAATCTGGTCCACAATTTTATAAAACAATCCAATTCTACCATAATAACAGAATAAGCAGTAATAAACCATAAACAGGATCATTAACAACATTGGACGTTCAATAATGAAAATGGTTTCAATCTGTATAAGGATCAATATGGCGTTTCCAAAGCTTGGCTGTTAGATAATGAAAGAATTGGATAACAAAGGAATCAACATTTCAGGGTTCCAAGAATTTGGTCTTTCAAAGCATAAGATATAATGGTTTGAATGTGTAAGCAATTTGGTTCAGTGTTTAATATTTAGTTTGTATGTATTTGTGGAGTAGTATCGTATATTTGAGGTTCGTCTTTGGGTATACAACAATCAATGGTCTAAAAAGAATCAGGTTTACGGCTCAAGATCAATAACTGGAATCAAGGTTTAGGGTTAGGTGCTTCAAAGAACTTGCAATGTTAAACAACAATATCCATCTGTACAATATCTCGAGAAAGTTCAGAACACTTGCCTGGTACTAGCTTATTATACTGCACTTGCTCTCAATCACCACTGTCTTACTCCTTGACTATCTGTTTCCCTTTCCTACGCCTTGCCTCTTCTGCTCACATATCATAAGCATCTATCAATATTTAACTCATACGATTCTATTCGACACATATTTCTATCTACCCTTCGTTTCACCCAAATCCGATTAACGGATTGAAAGTTATGCAATAAAAAAGTAAACAGTGAATATATAGACCGACAGTCAACCAACAAGTCACATATAACACATAGCACGTCACATAATCAATAATATATCATTTATAAATAAATCTCGGGTCATAAACAAGCTTTCTGGTATTTAAATTGATTTTTAAAATATTTTTCGGAATTAAAACGGGTCGTTGGATCAATTTCGAAGTAGTAAATAGGGTTCGGTTGGCCAATTCTGGCTTCAAAACAATTTCATAATAATTATCGAGCCTTGAAAACAATTTAAAATAGTATTTTAAAGCTCAAAACTATTTTTTGGAATTTTTAAATAATTAAATCTAATTAAATAATTAATTAAAATCAATTAATAATTAATTAAGTGAGTTAATCAATTAATTTCCGAATTAATTGACCAATTAATCAATTAAAAATTAACTGAAATTAATTAACTAATTAATTCAGATTTATTTCTGAATTAAAAATAATTTTTGGAATTAAAATAATAATTTTTAGAATTTTCAGAAATTAAAAACGAATTTTTATAATAAAAATAAATAGGAAATATGATTTTTGAATATTTTTAAAACAGGAATCCTAAATTTGCAAACTCTAGAAACTTCAGGGACCAAACTGCATCATCCCAAAAAGTCCAGGTACCATACTGCAATTTTACAATCCCCGTCGCCGGAAAATACAGGGGTGGTCGGAGAACACGATTCCGGCACCCTCACCTCACCACAAGCTCCAGATCACATCTATAGACAACCAGGAACTTATTCATGCAATCAAATCATTCAAATAACCCCAGACTTGGCCGGAAATTGGCCAAGAACATCGCCGGTTTCCGGCGAACTTCGGAAATTTTCAAAACACAACTCCCTTCGATTCAAACATCCTCTATTAGCGAGCTATATACCAATCGATTGCAAATTTCATAAGGAACATAATCCACTATAAATCAACAGCTAATAACCCCTAAATCAAAAAGCCCCAAATTTCAATTGAAAACATTCATACGGGTTATAAACCTTAATTTCAAAATTCGAAAATCAAACTCAATTTTGAACATGTTATTGAACTCCAAATCAGACGTATGACATATGAAAATCATCAGGAAAACAAGCTCTACAACATGCAAGCATCAAATCATACAAACAATCATCCGAACAAAAAATCATATTTTTGATAAAATTAATTCGAAAATAAATAAATTTTCAGAAAATAAACCTTGATTTCTGCAGTAATTTGGAACACGGAATCTGATAGAACACCTTAAGACCTTTGGATTGAGTACTCGAGCTTTGAAAACAGAGATCAATAACATCTTCGTTTTGCTGTTTGATTCTTGGAAGATTATATGAATATAGGGTTTTTCTCTGGAAAATTATATAATTATCTGTTTGCAAATAATTTTGATACGAAATAAAATACGGTAAAAGGCTATTTATAATTACGAAAAATTAGTATCCCGTTGGATCATTCCGGATATAAAACGGTACGTTTATTTATAAAAACTGATCCAAACGGTATCGATTTTCGGGACAGTTATCCAAATCAGTACAATTTATACTGCGGCCTTGGTCTCAGCGCCTGGTTACACGTACTACGAGGTGATAATTAGGATAGTTTAATAAAAAGCTCCTGTTTATCGAAAATACGGGTTTTATTGATTTACCGACACAAATATTGTATCGAAAATGTTGCGCCGGGACCCGCGCAAGACAAACCGTACACCGGATCGAAAAAGTCGAAACATGGAATATGCTCGGAATACTAGAATTAGGTTAGGAAAGAGTTCTCGGAAGAGTTTCGGGTTCCAAAAACGTAACAACGGATGACGTCGGTTGGTTCCCGTTTTTATAAAATAGATTTTAAATACTCGAAAAAAAGATTTTATAAATTTCATATGATCCTTATAAATCCATAAATCAACATAAAAATAATTAGGAAGATATGACAATTATCTATATTTTATTTTGGACATATAAAAATTAAAATACTCAATTAATATTTTTTTTTTAAATATCCAACACAGATAACACAGACTTAATAATTAATTCACAGAATAGATACTAAACACAGATAATAATTATTTATTAGCAAAATAATTACACGATATGTCCTGGATATTACACTGACAGAGGCACATGGGTTGACAGAGATAATTGGAATATGGTAGCCTCTTGGAGGAATCAAGAAAAAGCAGCATTTCCATTCTGTGCAAACAAGGAAGTATTCAAAGATTCATAGATTATCTTAGATTGCATTGGATAGAGAAATGAAAAAGAAACATGTGAAGAACTATTTTAATTGTATTTTATCTTTGTCTTCACTTGTAAACTTGGTGATATATAAACCAAGTTGCAGCTAGTAATTAGATGTGAATTTTCCAGAACTGTTTTGAAAAACATAGACAAAAAATCATCTAGTTTGTACTAGGAAGCAGCTGTGATCAATTCTTTGTATCACAGATTTTCTGAAATACACATCTCTGGTGGAACAACAAATCCACCAGAAAAGTTTTTAAACCCTTTGTGTTCTTTACATTTGTGTCTTGAATATAAATCTGTCTGCACCTGCTCAAAGCAATTCACACACATCTGTTCATCATACACTTAGCTTTTAAAACTTCTCAACACTTGAAAAAGTTTTAAGATTTACATTCAACCCGCCTTCTGTAAATCTCATTGTTAGTTCCTTGGGAATAACACAGTGTTTACTTTATAGATTAGTAAACACAGGTTTACACGACATGCAATATGATGTACTAAACCCTACTTTAAGTTATCTATAAAGCTTTCCACTGGCTTTGTAAATCTTTGCAAATCTTGTAGGTCGGTGACCTTCCTTTGTCAGTTAATCTTGACCCTTGATCTTGCACTCTTCAAGCAAATTTTGTAGACTTTTCAATCTAAGTGATTAGATCGTTTGTTGATTGATAATCTTGAATCTTTAACTGGTCTGCATTCTGTACTTGAGGTTCATATCGAGATCTCCAGTTTGTTTTATAGAGAACTGACATCTCGATAAGTATAATGTCTTATCAAGATCTCTGAGTTCTCTATAAGTGTCTTTGCCTTGTCAAAGTCTCTGAGTTCTCTATAAGTGAACTTGACTTGTCAAGGTCTCCAAAACTCTGCATGTAGAAATGACTTGTTGATATCTCTGAGATCTCTATAAGCATTTTGACTTGTCGATATCTCTGAGATCTCTAATGAGAAATTAGCTTGTCGATTTCTCCAATCTTCATATCTTCATTTTGACTTGTCGATATCTTTGAGTTCCCTACATGCAAAATGACTTGTCGATATCTCCAATCTTCATATCCTCGTTTTAACTTGACGGTATCTCTGGGACTTCTCTATAAGCTAATTTGGACTTCTCGATAAGTCATTCTGGAGTTCTCGAATGACTTCTCTATATGACTTGATCTGTGACTTGCAGATTTCTTGACTTAGAACATTTTTCCTAAAACAGATTTATTCAACTTTAAGCTTCTTCACCTTTTCTCTGAGGCATTATCTTGTTGATCTTCTTCCAAATTTTATTCTTAGGCTTGAGACTGTTTACAGAAAAATACTCCAGTCTGATCTTTAACATTTTTATAGACTCAAGTAATACAATATAAAATAAAGATTTAGACTATCATTCCACTAAATCTTAGGGTTGTCAATATGACTTAGTCTTGTTATAGTACGGACATGTCTTGCACAACACTACCTTCTCTTTCCTGAGTAGATTCAGTCAGAATATACTTTCTTTTGGTAGCTTTCTTTTCAGGATCTGAGGCCCGTGTAGAGTCTGGAAGAGATGATTCTTTCTCCTTTTCTTTCCATAGATTCAGAATTTCATTCAATCTAACTTGAACATAATCACGAGCTTCAATTTCAAGTGCATTCTTGGGTGGTGGATTATTCAACTATTTGAGCATCAGTTGAAGATACTTGATGTTGGAAACTTTGTGAAGAAGACTGAACAACAATGTTGATTTTATTACCATTATAAAGACTGTTATCCTTTTAGGAAAGTCTTGTACTCTTTTCGTGTTGTTGACAGACTCTTCTTCCAACACTTGCTCAAGTATTTCCATAATTGGAATCAAGGCAATCTTGTCTTCTTTGCATGTTGAAATTTTGACATCCAACAAGGCTTGCTTAATTAAATCTGATTCACCTGCTTTAAAATCTTTGATTTTAATCTTTTTTATTGATCTCAAAGACTAGATCCCCTTCATCATACTTCTTGATAATAGGTTCACTATATTTCAAAAAATCAATTTTTGTCCCCTATTTATGAACACCATCTCATGATTCCTCATGTCTTTTTCTAAATCTCTGATCATTTTATCATTCAACCTGTAAGCATACAGTGTTTCAGCAACTTTGAGGTCTGCTTCTAATCTTTTCACTCCAAGAGCTTCCAGCATTGCTCTTTTGCTTCTAAGTTGACTTTCAAGAAAAGTGAGTTGAAGATATCGAATGAGTCTCAAATGTTCATCAGACATGGTCAAGTTTTACATTCTTCCATCTGCAAACCTCTTGATCACAAATGGTTCAAGGAATGCTTGAGGAGACACATCCATCATAATCTTGTGAAGCTTGTCTCTGAAGTATTCATTCTCCAGTGAAGTCAACCATGGGATTTTTGTATTTAGGACAAACATTTCAACTAAATTTAATTTCCTTAGCACATTGGTGGATATTTTCATTAATGTCCCGTCTATGTGATTAACATAAATTCTCCATCCATTCTTCAAAGTATTCACTATGACACCAGTGATTATCTGACTGACCCCGTGAAAGAAGACATGAATATTCACATAGAGTTCCCTGGTTTTTTCCACAACATTCAAGAGTTTCCTGTTGTCAGTGTCTGTCTTCAGATAGGTTGCTGGTTTGTCCATTTTTCTTTTCACTTCCTCCAACTTGCTTCCTCTTATGGTTCTTTGAAGGTATGATTTTCTTGCTTCTCTAGCATCTTTTCGTTAAACAGCTCTTTGGACTCTTGCTCTTGATCTGGCTATCTCATCTTGAATTGCTTCATATGATAATTTATACTTTTTGGTAGCTCTATAGAACAGGAAATCATCCGTGAAGGCATCTTCGTTCTCATACTCTTCATCTTCAGATATCGTCTTCCTTTTTTCTATCTCAACTTCTTCAAACACTTGCTCAAACCTTCGAGGAATGACGCTTTCATTAATCTCCCCTTCTTCTAATCCTTCATCCTCCAGTTCTGTTAATAGGGGCCTCAGAGCATATACATATCATAGAAGATTCCTCTGAGCTTTTAGAACTTGGCTCAGGAGATCTTGCTTTGATATTGATTGCTCCCCTGAGTTGTAGAACTCTTCTCACTTGCTCTAGCTTTAATAAGCACCATTTCATCTACTCTTTCTTCACCTTCTCTTCTTGAATCTCGTCACCAAACTCATCATATTTTGAGCCTGTTGCTTAAAATGTATCTTGAATAACTTTACAGCAGCAGCTACTTTTTCTTGTTCTACCTTTTTCCCCCTCAGTTGGGTTATCCTTCAGAGCTGGGGTTGATTGAGAAGTCAAGATCAAGTCAGGAACATTCTGAATTGATGATTCTGGAATAGATACTTGCTTGCTGACTGAGGTCTTTGCCTCAGTACTGGCAAAGAACTACTCCAGTGGTTGTAGGAATTGGCGCTTGCTTGCTAACTGAGAGTTTTTCTTGCTTGCTTACAATTTTTATGTGTCCAAAGTTTATCCAACCACTTCCAAGTGAGCTTCTAGTGGCCTAGCTCCAGCAGGACACTCAAAACTTGATTAATCCATAATTAAATATAATTATCCAATAAATCTGGTATATATTCTTTAATTTGGAGTTATCACCACATTTTTAGTGGCATTAGGAATCTATTCCTTTAAGATATAGTCCATTCTCCTTGATTTTAGGAGCTATAGTCCTTGTTAAATACTTATTCTGTCTAGAAGGTGTGCTGATATACCTGTTCCAGTACCTCTCCATCCTGACCAGCTACCACAATGCTTCCAACACCTCACATCTCTAAACAAGGCTTCACGTGTTGGAAACAACACCGTCCATGACCATTCCTACCTGTCCAAAATCCAGCAGAACCTCTGCTAATCAGCTTTAACTTTCTTTGGTGGTCTGCAACTTCGTATAGCTGGGAAAACCTCTGCTAATAAGTTGTTACTTTATATGGTACATTGCACCTTAGTGTAAGTACCTCCAAAACCATCAATCTTTGGACCAAAACCATATCAAAACATATCATTAATCATGCCAATCAAGCCCAACCCCTTAATGGGTCTTAAATCTAGCTCATGTAAGCTTTTGGATACGACAGTTTGTAAGTTAAAGAAATTAACTCACGTTATATGGGTATAGTTCAGAAGCAAAATACCAAACAATGGCATCTATAACATCTGAGATTAATTTTCTATTAGATTGTAATAAGAGTTTAATATTACTAATCTCTCACATATTGCACTTTATTGTAGTACCAATTAGTTTTATGTTTTTTAAAATTCGGTGTTTGAAAGTACCAAACACATGCAAATAGATTGCCACTTTAGTTGAGACAATGTTCTATAATGTTCAATTCAACTCTTTTATTTACCGACCTAGAAGCAAACAACTGAAATATTGATAAAATTTGTTCCTTCTCCATAATTACAGTTTATTACTACATATGTTTCAACACCTCCCCACTTGAGAAGGGATATTCGTACAGCTTTGGCTACTAAGCTTTCAAATCAGTCTTGTACATATCACATTGATCAGTCTTTTACATATCAAATAGAGTCTTGACGTATCACATAAATGTCCAAATCAAGCACTTTAGCTCGCATTCTGTTATAATAAATTTTAATTTCAATTTCATAGAGTTTTTTTTGCTAAATATCATTTCATAGAGTAGTTTATACATATCGATGAGCGTGAATAATATATATAGTAAGAATCAAGTCTTCATTTAATGTAATAGTTTAGTTTTTCATGTTCTTTAATCAATTAATAAACAAAAGTTAATATAATTAACTTTGATGAAAAAACAGAGAGTACATTAACTAAATTATATTCTGAAGGCAATTATAACTCTTGTCAAAGAAAAACTCAAAACACAAACCTTGCCCATCAAATAACGTTCATGGGCATTATTGTGAGAGGAATTTGGTACAACATTCGGGGAGGTTGTTGCTGGAATAACGGAAGAACCGCAGAATTTAGGCCAAAAATCGGGCGTATTATGAAAAGCTGAATACGCCTGATCGGCCGAAAGTGGGAGGTGTTTGTGGTTATGTTTGGACTGAATTTTCAAGGATTCTGAGCATGGTGGCGGAGTAATTCCTACCCAGTCATGGGGGGTGCCCGGAATTGGTCTCGCGAGAGCTCCACCGTGTGTTTTGTTTTAGAAAACGAGTATCTAACCTTTGCAAATGGCCTACATATCCTATATTTATAGGAATCAAGTCCATATGTAGTTCTATAGCTTTAGGACTCATCCATGATGGGCTACCCACATTTTTACTAAGCCCATAACAACTTCTAAGGCTTATCCAAGTAGGTTTAAGCTAGCCACCAAGAGTCCTTCTTCTAGTATGCCACTAGAATCCTTGTTTATCCATGTAATTATTGTAATTATCCATGAGATATATGTATATTCCATACGTATATGATGTATATCCACGTGTTCCAAGTTGTAGTAACCTGTTAGGAGTCCAACTCTTTATTCCTTGCTGGCCAGGAGTTGTGTCCTAGTAGAACACTGCATCTGCAGGCTTCTCGCCATAATCAGGATAAGCCCGTGTAGGCCTCTCGCCATATTGGAAATAGCCCGGCTAAGTACTATTTCCTGGATACCCCGGTGTCTTAGCATATTATGGGGGATCCTAGTGTATTAGCCAGTCACTAAATGGCCCTCCTTATTTTCCCTTTTTAGTACCCCTCTCAACAGGCCTTAAATAACACTTATATACCCTCACCAACTAGTCCATTCAGGTCCAATACCCCTACTTTGCCATCCGGGAAGCCCAATTTATTATGCCAATCCATCTAATCCCTCTATGGGCTATAAATCCGGCTCAAGGCTGATTTTTGGCACAACAACTACCCCCCGGTTCCTCGCAGCAATTGAATGCAAGAGGAACCTATATAGTACAGAGTTTAATCCTTCTTTACCCTTCTCAAAAAAATACATAGCTTCCACATTTGGCTTCCAAGCTTACATGAGCTAACTCGGCGTAAGAAACAGGAAACACAATGCCTTAACATATGTACCTCAATCTGAATCCTTATAATTCAATACACTTCAGATCACATATTCCTCATGCTAGTTCCAATCTGAGACTTCCCGTCCTTTTCAGCTGTATCATATGGCTTCCATCCTTTTTTTAAAAGCCATGCATTAACCTTCCAAGATATCCCTTTTCCTTGTGAAGTCGATCTTTAGGTTTTAATCCTTTATGAATGAATCCCAGAAACTCCCGTTGTTTTAAATAGGCTTCATATATCCATAATCCTGGGCTGCCAAGATAAATTAAAAAGCGTGATTAGTAGCACGAGCTAAATAACTCTTATATATAATGCATGAAACCCATATATGTAGAATGTAAGTATGAATATGAAAGTAAGAAGATGAAAGTGTGGATGATTTTGTATAAATATAAATATCCATATTTGTTGCTGCTTCAGCAATCAGGCTGAACCTTGGAGAAAGCACTTTTTAAGATAAAGCCACATTTTTCAGAAGCTTCCATGGTTTCTTCACCGGGCCTCTTAATATATTTAGTTTTACATTGATGCCCAGTGTTTGTGGGACTCAAATCCTTCCCATGTAATATGGGACTTTTAAATCCTACCCATGTGATATGGGACTTTTCCGACCTGCCCATATTCCATGGGGCTATTTAAGTTTACCGAAGGAGAGACCAAGGGAAGGCCATGGAGATACCCATCAATTGTTGTTATGTCCTTTCAAGTGGTTACATTATGGGGCATATAGCGTGCCCAGGTATTTGCTTGAAAGCTTCGGTCAACAAGTTTGAAAATATTTTGAAACCTCATGCATAATGTAAGGAAATATATATAATAAAATACCCCCACACATGTAAACCCATGTAAGTTTTATTCCTTGAGAATATAAGGTATGCATATTTAGAGAAACATGTCCACATGTAGGGTGAAATAAGAGATATAGGGTATAATCAATTTTCATATATACACATAAAGCATGCATGATAATGAGTATGTAAAAGCATGAGAGTAGGGCTTATCTCATTTCAATGCAGACAAGAGTTTAAGCCACGGAAAACCGTGCAGTTCAGCCTCTTCCGGGGTGTTCTGTTGATAAAAGCCTATTTTCCATCATATTAGCCCTTTCATGATGGATATATTGAAGAGTTGATATACCCCCCAATCCAACAGTTTTCCCTCCCCCATGTGACATCATTCTCCTGTATAAACCTTAAACGTGTTAAGAAACCTGCTTTCTATGGATATTGCAAATGCCTCCATAACTTGTTAGCTAGCTCAGAGTATAGCATGTTCCATGATACGCCCATATTACATGTTCACATATGTACACATAAAATATTAAATTTATGCCATAAATTCACATGTGTACACATTTTAAGCGCATTAACCATTGTATCCAAAGGTACGCCTATCGGTGTTCATGCATATATTCCAACTTAGAAAATACTGTCATGTTGTTAATCACAGAAAATGTGCTACTTGCTAGTTCTCAGATCACGTTATAACACCAACTAGGTAATCAGGCATACACATATAAGAATCCATATTACATTAACAAATAGGCAATCAGGCATGCACACATAGAAATCCATGCTCATACCTTAGGGTCCAACTATCCATCAGTCTATGCATATTTGCCTTTCAAAATAGTTAGCCCGAACAAAACATTAGATAGGTGTAATATCCTACTACATGTTCTTCCTAGGTAAGCCAATTTTTGGGTTACGCGTAAGCATCTCCCATGTCATACCCCCAAAATGCCTTAAAATCCTAAATCATTTTTTATCACAGTTTTAATATCCCGGGGCATTCGTACCACGAAGCACTAGTATCCCCCTAAACGAAGAACACAAGTAAATCACATAAAGCATGATGCATAGAATATCAAATATCCATCCATATAATCAACCATAATCATGCAATGTATATCCAACGCATAAATTTATAAGAAGTTGTAAGATTAGACTTACATTTCCTGACAAAGTTGTTGTAAGGGGTGAATTCAAGGATTGAAATACATACCTCCAACTTTTCTTTTCGAGGAATCCATACTTCTTTATTTACCAGTAACCATAAGTGAATGCCAGTGCGTACCCATCCAATTATAGGTAAAATATCAATGAATCTACAACCAAGAAGTGAATGTTAAAGAACCTGCATCTAGCAGGTATATTCCAAACCGTCTCATAGCCTGTAGGTGAATGCCAAGAAACCCACAACTGTAATACCCCCAAATCCGGGGTCGGAGATCCGGGTTGTCACGAGTTCCATTTCCCTTAATAACGCCCAATCTTAATAAATAATCAACTACTCTGTACTGTGACCCCACAATAACACACACACCACAAGTTATAGTCTCAGAGATGAATATCCAAAAATAATCACAAGTCATTTTATTCCACAATTATCTGCCAATACACCTTAAAAGGTTTCTGAATAAATTTACATTTCTTTGCCATTATTACAATTCATAAATATACATAAATCTGGTACATCAAAAGTTGAAGCCTAGCCTATTGGTAGTTCCTACCTCAGCTACAGCGACATCAATGCCTATAGGAAACTGCGGAACGTTTCCTATCCGCTCGCGAATTGGGAGCTTGGTCCTGTTCATCTTTTTTATCTGTTGTTATGTGATGAAAGAAGAAAGCAAGGGTGAGCAGCAAGCCCACCAAAATAATATGTATAATGATTAACAATATATGAGCCTTCTCATAGTACTCATGAAAGTCTTGGTCAAAAGAAATGAACCAAGTTTGATATCTTAATGCGATGAAGTCGCAAAATATTCAGTATATATACATATATACTTTTCAAAATCTTGGAAGTCCTCTTCCATGCATAATATACACAGAGTTCTAGTTTATAACTGTATAAAACTACCGTTGCAAGGTGATCTCATATATCTAACCTTGTCTCAACGTTTTTCTGAAATCTTTGACATGCATAAGATAATCATTTACTAGATATAAGTTTAAAAGATGAAGTTACAAGATACTCCAATATACTTATATCTTTTCCAAATACTACTTGAACTACCACCGTTCAAGTTATAATTAGTTTCAAAAGATTCATCACATAGATGAGACTACAAGACAAGATTTGAATAGATTCAATCTTTGAACATCATTATAAATAATGAAGTTACGAGATACTTCATTAAGTCCTGATATATATATACACCTATATATATATACATTTCATACACTCCTTGAAAACCTCTGTTATGAAAATTATAAACAGAGTTGCAATATCCAATGAATTTGGAAAGAAAAGAATTTTGGCATAAACCTGATATCTTGCTGATCAGGCAAAGATACCAATAAGTAACCTTTTCTACTAGTAGATGGATGAATCCCCCACCGGTCATCACCCTGGCCACATAAGGACCTTGTGCTGGACCGCCACCCGGCCTCTTACGCGTTGATGGACTGCCACCCAGCCACTTACACTTTGATAGACCGTACCCCGTCATGTCGCTTATGCCGACTCAATTAGAGGGACTTACTTCCCGAACGTTGGGCAAGTAATCAAATTGTTTTCTCAAAACAGCAACCACGTTGCGAATGTAAAATACACCACAGAGCTGGATCCCCCAGGTTTTGAGCGAGTATTTAAATCCCCTTTGAAAGGAAGATCTTAAATATAAAAATGAGTTTTGGGGTCCACTCTAACTTTAAAAATCATTTTGAAGACTCGAAAACATTTTTAAGAATGTTTAGAGTACTGCTGATTTATTAAAATAAATCAGTCCCGATATATTAGAAATATCTGAATATTATTATTTAAATAATATTCTCATAAAGATAATCCTTATAAAAATAATCGAAGTAGAAGTTTTAAAACTCATACTTGAAATGAATATTAAATAACCAAAGATATACTTATACAAAAGTACTATCTTTATTTGAATAATCGAAAATAAGTTTGATTATCGAAATATTATTCTTTAATAAAATAAAGAATATTATTAAATAATAAGCGGAGTCATAATACCTCGAATGAATATTATAAATAATATTCATTAAATAAAATAAACGGAGTCATACATCCTCAAATGAATATTCAAATAATAATCATTAAATAGAATAAACAGAGTCATAAGTCCACGAATGAATATTCAAATAATATTCATTAAATAAAGTTAAAGTTATCGAATAAACCTTATTCGATTAATAGTTTTGAAAACTATAACCATATATATATAAATATATATATATATTATACTCGGGAACATCGACTCCCGGTTTAGAAATATGTTCACCTTTGGGTCCTCTATACTAAGGGTATACGCATCTACTGCTTATCTCTAGCATAGGTATTATGCAACTATAAGCATTGAAATCAACAGATAGATAACCAGATTACAAAACAGACATGCATATAAACCATATCACATGCTACAATATATCGCAAGAATTTGCTAATAACAAATATGCATTTATCGCAAGATCATGCATATACACATATACATCACAACAATAGTTATACGGGTAGAAAACTTGCCTGAGTGCTCCCGGATAGACTTAAGCTTAGAGTGGGTCCGATAACCTATGAACAACAACATAAGTCGAAATTAAACCCCGGTCGCTTAAGAAACTAGACTTTAACCATTTAGAGTCCTAACGTTCGCTTTCGCGCTTAACGATTCACTTAAGTCGCTCGAGTATTCTCGGCTCCACCATTTTTAATAAATTAACCATTAAGGGTTTTAAGGCGATTCTTTCGCGAGTACCTTACCAACTGCCTAATCCACTTAACATAATTGTTTCATACCCCAATTAGTCCTTTAAGGTCTTTAACCTATGTTTCAAAGTAAGGCGAGGGGTAATGGTTCGGTCGCGAAACACCGTTACTTAAAACGGTCGTTTCTCCTAAACCGTACATCGGAATCAAACGAACTACATATCAAAACGAAGCTCGTAACATGAACTATCTAATCATGGCAATGGTCAAAACCTAGCAGTGAGTTCACGGGTCCTAATGTTAAGAACAAAAACAGCCTAAAGTAAATCGGACATTACGACGGCTATGTTTACACGATTTCCCAAAATTTTACCAACCAATTCAACACCAAATCATCACCAATCAATCCCAATACAACCATATGACCATATCACTCATCAACCACTTTAAACAATTTAAACCAAGCTCAAATCATACCATGAATCATCAAGAACAACTAGTGCTACTTTTTAACTCCAAAATCAACAAAAGCACTTAACCACTAAGATCTCAACATGACAAAACAACTACTACACTTAATCTCTCATTCCATCATCATAATCATTTATACCAAACAACTAAATGCTAAGATAATGAAGAGTTATACCTTCCTTGAAGCTTTTAATCCATGAAAGATCCTTGGAACGCCCATGGAAGCCTTAATCTAACCTCCTACAAGCTTGTTCTTTCAAAGAAATCAAGAACACAAAAATTAATTTCAAGAAAGTACTATTCACCATCTTCTTGAATGATTTATAGGAAATGCTAGGAAAGGATTTTGAAGCTAAGATTTCTATGAAGTATGTAACTTAACTAGGAGAAGCTAGGATAATTACCTTGTAAATTAGCAAGTGGAGGAGCTTGGACTTCCCTTTTGCTAAGAAAGAAGCCGAGAGCTTCATGAAGAAAATGGAGTGTTTTGTGTTCTTTGTGATTTGTTTTGATTTGCCTTGGTTGTTTTTGTTTTGATTTTGGTTAATTACCTTATTAACCTTGAACTTTGTGTGGTTATCATTCATCCACACCTCCTTCCCCCCTATGTCATGCTTATGTCACCTTGTGATGTCATCATCCATTACTTGCCTTCTTCTTATTGGTTGGATGACCTCATCATCCCTAACCTCCTTGATTAACTCCTAATTGTTTGCCTAATGACCGCTGATCTGTTATACGGTTCGCTTAACTTTCGTTCTCGTTTCTCGTTTGAGGGATCATACCTGGGATCTTATTACTTAGGTTCCCTTAACCTTTCTCAATACATTATATTCCTTTTATGATCCTCTCTTATAATCCTTGAATTTAAATCCTTTTTATCCTGTTACCTTATACTTAATTCTTTCGGTATCTGGTGGATTTTCAAGAAAAATCAAAGTGTTCGGATTTGGATTCTGACGATCTTTACATACACTTATATCCCATATAAAGTACTAATAAGATCTCAGAATAACAATAGAAGAACCCCTACATAGTGTGGCATGAAAAGTTTTCTCATTCAGCATAATCTGCAAAATCACTATTCATAAGGGTTTTAAAAATTCCAAAATTTGGGGTTATTACAACAACCATCAGGTAAATGCCAAAAAACCCATAGCCAGCCATTGAATACAAAGTACGAGGACTTGTTCAGCGGGAAAGGTGATGATATTGATACCCCTTGTCCGTAACTCCAATGTTATAGGCCTATGCTCTATATATTTCCCAAGAGTAACTAGTCGGGCTATCCCAGAAGAGGGGTTTACGGATAATGGATAAACCCTCATTTGGCTCTGGCTCTCGTTCCTTAAAGCGGCTGAAGCTCAATTCCCAAAGTTCTGGATGTCTCTTCCTCTAAGATGTAACTGAAAGGATCAAATTGTTAAAGGCTGATGTGAAATATAAAAGTGATAGAGTTACCTCTATACTCGTTGATTATCTTCCTTATCATGTATTCTATTCCAATTCCAAGGTTCACACTGGAACCTGAACTTACATCATTCTTGTAAGTTCCTATTCCTGTGCAAGGTCCTTGCACTCCAATTCCAACCATATTTATGCAAGACTTCACAAGATATACACTAGCTCTATTTCCCTGAGATCGACATGCACCTGTGGAAAGGGATCCTACCCTATCCAGAGATTCATATTTTCCTATCAATCTATCCAATGAGGTTCACATACCTACATGAACCTAAACTAAGAGTTATGTATCCATACAAACTCATCCATTAAATATATATTCTCTTGCATAAGTTAAACCTTGCCATCCAGAGGGAATCATGTAGGTTAAATAATTGGGATCCTTCCCAAATTCATGTATAATCTATACATTTCCAATATCCTTTTTAAGTATAATCCACACTTGTTCCCAATCTAGGTTATCCATATACCTAGATTCCCTAGGGTCTTGAAAAAACCATATACCCTTAGGTTTTCCACATAATCTTTTGGGCCCTTCTGGTTCGGAGAATTGAAGTAAATCAACTTCATCCCGGGTTTTATACATTTTCGGCTTTCCCAAGCCTTATGTATACCCTAGCCAAGTTAAAATTCCATATATCCCTAGGGATTTCCAAATATATTCCAATATAATCCATATATTATCTATTCCAATTCATAAATAAACCATATATGTTCTGATCCATGGTGTAAAAGCCAATCCATGAATGCCAAATCTAATCTGTGGCGTGTAAGTCAATTCCAAAAAATCCATGAAAACCAATTTTATCCACAAAACCATATCCAGAGAAATGCATGAAAGCTAAATCCAATCTGTACATAAACCCTGACCAAAATTCCTTGAATTCTTTAAAAATCAATTTCCATTTGGGGTTCTCACCCTATGCGATCAGTCCTCACTAGGGTTTTAATAAAAATCCCATTACCCTAATCCATTCACTGCTTGAAAATTCTAATTTTCTTGAAAATTTATCACTTTCAAGACACCATCATGAGTAGCATACAATATACCATCCACTACCCCCTGGTTCCTTGTAGCCATCTTAATGTAAGAGGAACCTTGTATATTCCACAAACAATCTCGACTAGCTTTCACCTCGAACCCGTAAGCTTACATGAGCATGCTTATTATAAGAAATAAGAAGTATCATAGGAGAAGCATCTACTACCTCTAATACACCTTCCCATAAAAACTATACAACCTTTCCTTGATGATTCCAGAAATATTACTGTATTTCTTCTGGGGGGTCAAATGTCAGAAACCTAGGAGGCCTCTTATTGAGGGGAAAACTAGATATGTTGAACTCCTTGTCCTCATGTATGCAGGCCTTCATGATTTTACCAATAAAATATACCTTCATTAAATTTGTCAAATAGAAGATTTTGGGCCTCTACCGGGGTTTCGCAAAATCGGACTACCCCCAAGTAGCGTGGTATCCACTACCCCCCAATTTTTCAAGATAGTTTCTTCATGGTCGAAAGTTGAACCTTGTATGGCTTCTCATTCTCGTAGAGGAGAAGCAGAAATAGGTATCCATGAGGCTGACCATCACAGGATTCAAGGTAACCTCAACTAGCTCATAGAACAGGGTAAATAGCTTTTACCAATACCTTGAAATAGACCTTCTACCGGGGTATCTTATATTTCTTCCATCCTCTACCGGGATATTTCAGATTTCTCCCATCCCCTACGGGGGTATTCCATATTTCTTCCATCCCCTACCGGGGTATTTTAGATTTTTTCCATTCCTACGGGGGTATTTATGATTTTTATTTATCCCCCACGAGGGTAATGCTGCTAGCAGTAGTTTTTAGGGAAAGCTTCCCCTAATTTGTTTCCACCTTTTTTTTGCTTACGAGGATTGAAGACCATCCCAGATGATATTCCATTGTCCATCCCATTTTTACGGGATTCTACAACTCTAGGTTCTGGCCTATGATATTGGAGGGGAGTGTAGCCGAAACCCCCCCCCCCATGTTGGAGACCTGACATTCGGCCAATAACATCATCCTCATGGGCATAAAAATGATCAACATTAATTCTGATACAAGCTCTAATGAATTGAGCTAGTTTTCTTCCAAGGGCTCCTGCTATAAACCAACCTTAAAGGCTGTCACGCCCTTTTGGGCCAGGTGAAAATGTTTATTAACCCCTTATACTAACCTGTTCCAGGGGTTTCTCAAGCCTTCAACCCCTTTTAACATGGGCAACCTTCATAACCATCTTATAAATTCTCGGATGATATTTCTATAGGCTCTCATGGTTATATCTCATAAATGTTCATATACCCCTTATCCAAGAAGTGTTCTCCCTATGGGCTCTCATGGTTGTTGGGATTTACCAGAAAATATAATAGCCTCGATATACGCCTTATATGCCTTCATTTTCATATTAATCCAGCTTCAATACTCCTTTGGGTCGGGGGTTTTTGATTATATTCAAAACTATAATTCATCTCATGAAGGAAAAGAGATTTAGGAATGTAGGACCCTTATTTCATCTCCCATAATAGGGTCTCTCATATTTAGTTGGAGCCTCTTCTTAGGATTATTTGGAACCTCTACCCAAGGATTTTCCTGGTTACACCCCTCCATCATGGGAAGCTTCTAGCTTCTGAAACTTATCCTCCAGGAGCATGCCATCATGGAACCTCTATTTGGGTTTCTCGTATGGGTAAACCACTTTTCCATAGAAGCCTAGTTTTCGGTCTTATTAATATTAGAGAATTGGCCACCAATCAAGGGGTTCACAGCCTCTTTTGTATTGGATTTTTCCTGCTTCTCATAAATAATATATTCGCATCTCTTTTGATGTTCAGGCTTACCTAATTAATCCACTTATAGGCTGAAGTACGGGGTAAATTTGGGGTTTTCCGGTTTTCACAATACCCCTGGCTTGTTGAACCCCTGGTATATTGAATGCCAAGTCTAGTTGAACATATAGCCCATGTAAATACATACTCCAATAAAAATGTCGGGCTTATTAAAGGGGACTTTTATAGGCCTTAACCTCTGCACGGTTAAACCCTTATTCGGTTGAACCCCTTATTCGGGTGAAGATGGACTTTGATAGGCTCTAACCCCTAAGAGATAGAACCTCCATATTGAGATTCTCCATTTTTTACTATAAGAGCCTCTTTACCAAATTCACAAATATAATATTTAGGGGTATTCGGGATTTGGGCCTTCCCTTGAATTTGCTCATACTTTGTTAAACCAAGAAATTTACTCCCCCAATATCTCATGACTGCCCTTTTATTTAGATGTCTACCATTAAATTCTGTAGTGGTTGGAGCGTTGTAAGAACTTGAAATCATGTCACAAATAACCTTTCTATCTGCCCACATGCGGATATAGACTCTATGGGGAACTTTTCAAACCATTGATAGGCCTTCTCAACGAGGACTGCAACCAACAGCTTACACCTCGCATTTCCTTCCACCTGATGCACCCTCATCTCTATGCTAAAGTGATAGAATTATTCCGCTGGATTAGAGATACCATAATATTTGGGGATAACACCTATTTTGTAGAAACTGGGCAATGTAGATTCATCTATAACCCTGGAAATTGGGAATATGGGACTCTTCTAATTTTTAGATTATAAGGTGGTCCGACATTCTATGAAAAAGGCACATACCCCTCGTCGACATTTACCAAAGTTATTTTTCATCCAATATTCATTTTGGGGTTTCACCACATCTGCGGAAATTCGTATCGAGTTTTGCCATGTCCATAATTTTTATACATTCCCCATTGTGATCCATCAATATGATTTCATGGGCTTTCTACTTAGATAAAATATCCCAGCCCATTCCGGTCTTCTGAGATAGGGTTCTTATCATTGCCAATTTCGAGGTTGAAACATCAATTATGAGGTAAACTAGATTACGATCTGCCCCAAGATTTCATTTACCAACATTTAACTCGGGAACTGCCATAGACTAGGGCTTTTCGTATAGAGGGGAAATCCCTAATCGGGCTTTTACCATTTATCTCATAGGCCCATTTGACTGTAGCCTCTCCATATGGCCTTTACTTCTTTTCATTAATCCGAATTTTTTCCCAAGCAAAAGAAATAATCCATATCTTGAAGTTATTTCTCCCATTCTTCATTTCCCAGGTCAATCATCAGAAAGCACATTTCTTGGAGTACTTTCTCCAGCCCTTCCTTCCTCATATCTAGAGCTATGAACAATTTCCTATTTTCCCTGCCAGCCACCTGTTGGGCCTTATTTCCAATCCTCTTCGAATGGAATCAACACCTGAAGATCATATTTCGGCCATAATGTCCTAGACCTTTTCCATCAAGGCTAAAACACTTGCATATCGGAGCCATAAATTTAATGGGAGATCGACTCTCCTGCATATCCACTTGATATCATCTATATTGTCTTCATTAATGGCCTCATTGGGCTCGATTTCAAGGTCGCCTTTGTTGTTCGCCGGTGTACGTTCATCGCCGGAGCTTTTCCTCGTCTTTCCCCTGAAAAGATCACCAATGCCCTCCTTCTAGCGCCAAAAATGTTGTGAGAGGAATTTGGTACAACATTCGGGGAGGTTGTTGCTAGAATAACGGAAGAATCGCGGAGATTTGGACCAAAAATCGGGCAAATTATGAAAAGCTGAATATGCCTGATCTGCCGGAAGCGGGATGTGTTTTTGGTTATGTTTGGACTGAATTTGCAAGGACTCCGAGCGTGGTGGCGGAGTAATTCCTACTCAGCCGTGGGGGGTGCCCGAAATTGGTCTCGCGAGAGCTCCACCGTGTATTTTGATAGAGAAAACGAGTGTCCAGCCTTTGCAAATGACCTACATATCCTATATTTATAGGAATCAAGTCCATATGTAGTTCTATAGCTTTAGAACTCCTCTATGATGGGCTACCCACATTTTTACCAAGCCCATAACAGCTTCTAAGACTTATCCAAGTAGGTTTAAGCTAGCCACCAAGAGTCCTTCTTCTAGTATGCCTCTAGAATCCTTGTTTATCCATGTAATTATTGTAATTATCCATGAGATATATGTATATTCCATACGTATATGATGTATATCCACGTTTTCCAAGTTGTACTAACCTTTTAGGAGTCCAACTCTCTATTCCTTGTTGGCCAGGAGTTGTGTCCTGGTAGAACACTGCCTCTGCAGGCTTCTCGCCATAATCAGGATAAGCCGTGTAGGCCTCTCGCCATATTGGAAATAGCCCGGCTAAGTACTATTTCCTGGATACCCCGATGTCTTAGCATATTGTGGGGATTCTAGGGTATTAGCCAGTCACTAAATGACCCTCCTTATTGCCCCTTTTAAGTACCCCTCTCAACAGGCCTTAAATAACACTTGTATCCCTCTATGGACTATAAATCCGGCTAAGGCTGATTTTTGGCACAACAGACATCATTATACCACTGGGACACATTAAGCTCCGCTCACAAGATTAACTTTTGAATTACCGGTGCTACTTGAGCAATAAGAATGAATTGTCAAACGCACCAAGTGAATGTGCTACATGTTGTAATGATATCTAATAGGGCTTTTGGAGATCTTAATCAAGATGATCAAATTAGGACCGACAACTCCTTGTGTTTAAAAAACATATCAAAATTTAGGCGATGGCTTGTGACAGTAGTTTGAATATGGCACAACATCAAACCCAAACAAAAAAGAATCACTACATATTTGATAATGTAAACTAGGCTAAGTTATTCTAAGTTCTACTAGTACCACTCTCCCTTCTTTCACCGCCTCGTCTAGGATATAATCAGTTTTCGAGTGTAAATATTTGTAGAAACAAAGAGGAACGCCAACTAATAAGTCAGCGCCTTCAGATTAACCAGTGAATTAGTACGGTTTTAGTACTCCTTTAGACCCGGATGAGGTTAAATTGTCATAACATATATAGCTCTTTTGACTACAGAGCTGGGCTTTGTAAGTCAAGAAGCATGTAATTGAGCTTAACTACTATAAACTTTATATGAGATCTTCGCAATGGTTGACCAACCATTTCTGCTCAAGATTCTTGATCTGATAATTTTGAAGATAAGCTTAATTATACTTGTTCCTGATATGCACCAAGTAAATTAACATTTTAGGTCCTATTTGTGGTGTCAATGGGGATGTTTTTCCTTTTATACAAATTCATGAATATTTGCTTTCTATCCTCCTAATCAAATTAGGCACCATCTTTATTTTTATCTGTACAGAAGCAGTTCATACATAACCATTCCTCGACCATAACTTCTGAGTACTTGAATTATGCAGCACTACGTCTTCTGCTTGCTTGAGCACCTACAGTTTGCACGAACATCCGAGAGGGTCTAAAACATTGAACGAAACAAATGATATTAGTTTGAGATTTTTGTAGACAACTTTATAGGCTTTCAGATTGAAGTAACCCACAATTGATTACCTTGACTTCTTTCTGAAGATCTTTAATGTAGTCGACAGCCAAATCCAACATGTCTGCTGTATTCGTTTGCTGCAAGGTTGGAACAGAAGTAAATGCATCTGCAGCAACAGATGGTACTGGTTGTGTATGAAAAAATATGCAATTGATTATCCTACCTTATCCATGTTTGGCACAAGCTCTTGTAACTTCCTCATTCTTTCACTGATTTTGGTTCGTCTCACCTGAAGTTGTCACAATGAGATATTTATTCTAGACATCAAGAAAAACTGTAAATATTTTGCAAAAGTCTCGTTTATGTTAAAGCACATATGGTGTGAGGTGTGCCCTAAGATAGAATTGAAAGGTAAAGAAAGGAACTCAAAAGTTACTCTTTCAGCAATGCTACGCGGATGTGTTGCACAACCCCTCTTGGCTCTGATTTTTAGAGGAACAGAGTCCGGAAAGTGCAATAGATGTTCCATAGCAGACAATTCCGCTGAACTTGTTGGCAAACTTAAGTGATGAGCCAATGCAGTCGAAGGGAGACTTCCACCTTCACCGGTCTGATAAAAAAATGAGTTTAGTTAGTTTATATAATAAGAACTAGATATGGTATATTTTTGTCTGAGACAAGGGGGGAACATTAAAATCAATGATTGTACCTGATTCCGGGATGAATTTAAATTAGAAAAGGTATTTCTATCATTTCCTGCAAGGTCTGCAAGGAAATCATCAGATAAGAGTGATGAATCATCCCATGAAGTATCTCGGGAACCACCTGACAAATAACCCCCATCATTTATCCGTCTTTCACCATAGTTTCCAAGCTCAGGCCTACCCGCACCAAAGCTTTTGGCCTCAACCTTAAAAGCACGAGGCAGTATGCTTGAAGACGAAGGTGTGCTCGGGGGAAAGTCCATTTGATTGTTCAATCGGCTACCAGAGGAAAACGAGGAATCTACATGAGTACTACTTGCAGGTCCAGAATTTCCCATGCCTCTCATAACAGCATAGCCATGGCCAGCTTCCAAAAATTTAGATACTCAATTTAATCCGTTGTTAAAATCAAAAATCATACTATGAAAGCAGTAAGACATTAAACAAATGCAAATTGATGAACCACTTGCCATTAACAACATTAGGAAACTCTAATCCAATCACTAACTGAAACAAAGTCGAATCTAACCTATGTTTATTAAGCTAGTACTCATAAATCAAACACATGTTTTTGCAACATTGCATATAATACTCGTCAAAAACAACAAAAACTAATATAAGCTAAATCAAACAAACTACATCACATAATTTAGACATGAACATACCTACAAAATTCTACTTTCTTATATCTAAATGTACGGAAACATTCCTAAAATGTGTAAGAGGTAACCTTTTCTGATCAGAATTCTGCCTCCAATAACTACTTCAAATTTATGCCTCTATTCACATGTTTCATTTTATCGCTAAACAGTTCCCCTGTTCTTTATACTTCAGACCATGTTATTTTTAGCTCTAGACCTCCAAGCTAAACTAGATTCAACACACAATTCAAGCAAACAAAACCAAGAACAAATATTCGAAGAACAATACCATTATCGATATTGACTTGGGCGAATAATCCAGCAGGAGAGCTACTTTGTCGAATGAGATTCGAATTGTTTCCACCACCCATCTTCATCTGAGCCAAATTATTAATTCCCAATGACCCCATCTGCTGCTGCTGCTGAGCCTGAGGCACATCTGGTTCATGCTTCATTTGAACCATAAATTGGCTATGAACTGCCTCATTTGCAAAAGAACTCGACCTAACAACAGAAACATTCGGTAAATTCAAATCCTCACCGCCACAACTCGACATAAATCTCGAAAAAAACCTATCAGAATCTGGACTTGCAGCCCTAGTGTTTACAAACTGGTCAGCAACTTCTTCACCACCAAACAAACTACCATTCAACATATCAGCAAAGTAAGAACTCGGAGCAGATCGGTAACGAGTCAACCCCGAGTTCATCTGCTGCTGCTGCTGCTGCTGATGGTGCTCCATATATAACTTGTTTCTATAACAAGGGAAACAACTAAACAATATTCCAAGAACCCGTGTGTTTGCAGACAGTCACATGCAAATCCCTACAAATCTTTCTAGGTTTTCACAATTCCCAAAGCACAAAGCTCACTTTACTGAATCAGATCTTGCACCAATTCATCAAATTTTATTTTTATGTAACAGTGCATGATATCAAGTATCAACACATATTTATTCATATATCTACAGCTGTACTCTAGAAAGTAGCATCTGCTAATCAAAAATATACACTACACAACAAACAACAATCAAACTTAACTGTTCATCACTAAGCTTTTTATATAATACTATTCAGCTTGGGTCTCACCAATAAAAAGTGTACACCATATCAGTTCTTCTAATATTTATGTATTATTATATAAGGTCGTGCTATCATTAAATAATATAAGAATTAAAATAATTTAATTGAGTTACTAAAATGTAATTTTGATAATTCATATTTATGGACTGAGTAATTTGTGTATATTCTAACAATTTTTAATTTAAATTGGATCCTCACGATATCTCAACTGTTTAAAAGATAAAGATAATATAGTAAAATAACCACTCAAACATAGAATATATCTATTTATAAAGACCCTAATCATTTTTGTACCAGTATATGTCACTCTTGCAACAAGATATAATAACAGAACATACACTCAATCTCCACTTTTGATGTAAATCTCGTAATGTTGTTAAAGTTATTTACAGTAACTGCTTTACATATATTTTTCTCTATCTAGAAAATATTATTGAGAGAGAGAGAGAGTTGCAGGTGGGAAATTGAGGAACGAGAAGTGGAAAATAATTAACAACAATTTTTCCTCTTATGTCAGGGCAGCCAATCAGAAGCTATGATGTTTTAGATTCTTGGCTATCTTTGATTGGACATTATTGTGGATCCTTTTTACTTCCTGAATTTACTATTCTGCCCCTAAATTTATTAGCTAGAGTAGTTACAAAATTTCCGTTTTTTCTTACCAATAAAAGAGCAATGTTCTTAATTCTTAAAAATAAAAGAGCTGTTATATATAATATATATATAAGAGAGATTGAGAGAAAATTAGATAATAATGAAATAGATCATCTTGTTATTCTATTAATACATAACACTCCCCCTTGGATTACTCATAAGAACATCATACCTCGTTAAAACCTTACTAGGAAAAACCCTGTGGGAAAAACCCTAGTGAAGGAAAAAGAGTACATGTGTTAAGCACGTGTAATAATGAGCGTATTATATATCCCCTCATTTTGACATGACTATAAATATCAACATAGATCTCGAAGTCTGCACATCCCGATTATGTGTACTAATTTCTCAAATGGAGTGGTAGGAAATGCCTTTGTAAAGAAATATGCTGGATTTCTTTAATCATCATTCCTTGCATGTGATGCTGCCTCGTTAATAATTGCTTGCACCAATTAAATTCATAGCAAAAGAAAATCTCCATTTAATTTATTCAATTTTTGATTCACTATCACTTTCCGCCTGCAAAATTAGTTAGAACTTTACAGAATAGGTTAGTGGAGATTGAATAAAATTATCATTTTGAAACTTCAAGATTAACACGCTCTTAATTTATTATTATGTCAAAACATGTATAATAAAACATGCTTTATTTTACTTAGATACAGAACTTCAGGACCGAGAATTTCTTCTCCCTTTTCTCTTGGGCGGAATGGATCCTTATTCTTTTCTAATGATCGTACAATCATGGGTGTACACACAAGATATGCCTTATCCATAATAAACCGTTTAAGAATCTTTTCAATATATAAAGACTGGTGGACAAAGATTCCTTAGATAAATGTTCAACTTGAAAACCAAGGCAGAGTTTTGTTTTACCCAAATCCTTCATTTCAAACTCTCTTTTCAAATATCCAATCGTCTCATGGAGTTCATCTGGAGTTCCAATGATGTTTAAATCATCAACATATACTGCAATGATAGTAAACCCCAATTTTGTCCTTTTAATAAAAACACATGGACATATTACATTATTAGTATATCCATCTTTCAAAAGATATTCACTGAGACGATTGTACCACATATGACCCGATTTTTTCAATCCGTATAATGATCTTTATAATTTAATTGAGTAAATCTCTCGGGGTCTTGAACTATATGCTTCATGCATTTTTAATCCATCAGGGATCTTCATGTAAATGTCACTATCGAGTGACTCATACAAGTAGGCAGTCACAACATCCATTAAATTCATTCGGAGCCCTTCTAGAATTGATAAACTTATCAAAAATCTGAATGTTGTTGCATCCATTATCGGGGAATAAGTTTCTTCGTAATCGATTCCCGGCCTTTATGAGAAGCCTTGAGCAACAAGGCGTGCCTTGTTTCTCACAATTTCATTTTTCTCATTTTTTTACGCACAAATACCATTGGAAGACGTCTCTTCATTATCAACAATTTCAGGTGTTTTATAATCATTGGAAGACGTCTCTTCAGTGATCAAATTTATGATGTAATTTGATATTCCAACTTTCTTATCAAGTTTCCTTGTTTTTCTTGGAGTTTTATCCTTGGATCCAATAGGTCTACCACGCTTCTGGCGTGCTTTAGACTCAGTTGCTAGCATGATTTTATTATCTTCTTCAGGAAGTATAATTTTACAAGGAACATTAACAACTGTTATATGTGACTTTGTCACATTCTTGACATCAGTAAATGTATCAGGCAATCTATTTGCGACTTCTTGTAGGTGGATAATCTTTTGAACTTCAAGTTCACATTGATTAGTTCGAGGATCATAATGAGACAGGGATACTGCATTCCACAAAATTTCTTGCTTTTCTTTTTCAAATATTGTCTTATCTCCCCCTAATGCAGGAAAAACTGTCTCATCAATTGACAATCGGCAAATCTTGCCGTGAATGAATCTCTAGTCTTGGGCTCCAAATATTTTATAATCCAGGGAGAATAAAATCCAATATATACCCCTAATCTTCTTTGGGTTCCCATTTTTGTTCGTTGGGGAAGGGATATTGGAACATAAACTGTACACCCAAAAATTTTCAAGTGAGAGATATTTGGTTCTTGACCATTTACCAGTTGCATTGGGGAATATTTATGATAAGAAGTCGGTCTTAACCGGACTAAAGAAGCCGCATGTGATATTGCATGTCCCCAAGAGGTAGTTGGTAAATTTGTTCTCATAAGTAAGGGTCTCGCAATTAGTTGTAGCCTTTTAATGAAAGACTCAGCAAGACCATTTTGAGTGTGTGTGTGGGCAACGGAATGCTCCACTTCAATCCCAATAGATATACAATAATATTTAAAAGATTAGGATGTAAATTCTCCTACCCTGTCCAATCTTATTTTCTTTATATTATAATCAGGAAATTGTGCTCGTAATCGGATTATTTGAGCAAGGAGTCATGCAAAAGCCACATTACGAGTGGACAATAAACTAACGTGTGACCATCTTGTTGATGCATGAATGAGTACCACAAAGTACTGAAATGGGCCACCAGATGGGGTAATTGGTCCACATATATCTCCTTGAATTCGCTCCAAAAATTTTGGGCATTCAATGCCAACTTTCACAGGAGATGATTTTGTTATCAATTTTCCTTACATACAAGCAACATATGAAAAATCTTTGGACAATGGAACAATTTTATTTTTGAGTGGATATCCATTTGAATTTTCAATAATTCTTCGCATCATTGTTGAACCTGGATGGCCTAAACGATCATGCTATATAGTAAAATTTGTCGGGTCAACAGATCTTATATTAATAGTCATGTGTGATTCAACTGGATTTATGAAAGTATAATATAATCCAGAATTATATGATGGGAGTTTTTCTATCACATGTTTCCTCCCTGAGACTATAGTCGTGATACATAAATATTCATTATCACGTTCATTTGTTGTCTCAATATGATAGCCATTGTGGCATATATCTTTAAAGCTCAAAAGATTTCTTTTCGATCGGGTGGAAAATATTGCATTTTTAATCAATAAACATGTACCATTAGGTAGCACAATACTTGCTCTTCCGGAGCCTTCAATTATATCCGATGCACCCGATATTGTATTTACATTAGCTTTGACTAATGTTAGATGCGAAAAATATGCTTTATTTTTCAAAATTGTATGTGTTGTGGCACTATTCGCCAAACAAAAAGATTTCTTATTTTTGTAACACATGATGAGAGGCTGTTGGCCATATTTCTTCACGAAAAAAATAAAATTAGAAGTAGAGGTAGAACATCTCAAGTACTTCATTATCGAAAAGAAAATTATATAAGCAACTGATAAGGATGATTATCATAGTTCAAAAGTCAATGTAAGGCCTTGTTTAGTTATTCTTAGGCTCGTCACCACCAAATTTAGGCATATTCACATCAACATCTTCAAAGAAATCAACAACTTCCATGTGAGTAAAGGCCGAAGGATCAACTTGATCATCACTTCCAAGATGTGCTTCAAGATGGGAAATCCCCAAAGGATCATTATGTTCGGTGAAATTAGTTTCAACATTCTTTAAAGATGCTTGATATAGGTCAGCAAAGTGCTTGGAGGTATGACATGTACTTCTCCAGTGACCTTTCATTCCATATCGACTACAAGTACTTTCACCCATTTTAGCCATTGTACTTCCCTCGGATTTTTCCTCATTTATTATCTGTTTCTGGTAGTAAGGCTTTCTTTTAAAGTTGGGGGAATTTTGTTGATTACGGCCTCTATCATGCACAAAATCATGACCACGAGCACGTCCACGTCCAACTGTTTTATTATGTTTATATTCATTATTAGTCACCGCATTCACTTCAGTGAATAGTGTTGAGCCAGTTGGACGTGCTTGATAATTTTTCAGCAAAAGTTCATTGTTTTGTTCAGCAAGAAGCAAAACAGAAATTAGCTCAGAATTTTTTTTGTGAATCCACGTTCACGATATTGTTTCTGCAAGAGCATATTATTTGCATGGAAAGTGGAATATGTTTTTTTTCCAACATATCTTTATCGGTGATATTCTCGGCACATAATTTCAATTGAGATGTAATCTTAAACATGGCAGAGTTATACTCGCTCATACTTTTATAATCTTGCAATCGCAAGTGTAGCCAATCATAGCGAGTTTTAGGAAGTATCACCGTTTTTTTTTGTGGTCATATATTTCTTTGAGATCCTTCCAAAGTGTTGATGGATCTTTAATAGTCAAATATTCAGTTTTCAATCCTTCATCAAGGTGGTGGCGAAGAAATATCATGGCTTTTGCCTTATCTTGTTCGGAGGTTTTATTTCCCTCTTTTATATTGTCACCAAGGACAATTGCACTACGATGGATTTCAACATCAAGAATCCATATCAAATTATTATTTTCGGTGACATGAAGTGCGTTGAATTCAAGTTTTGTAAGATTCGACATTTTGATTACTAAAAAGAAAGGATAATACACATTAATATCAAGTTAATGATATATCTTAATTTAGAAGTTCACCAAATTTTTATTTTTCACATGTATAATAAACATAATAAAAAAAATCAGAAACAATTCATGGCCATGAATTTATATCATGCCCATGAATTTGTGTTGTATCTCTAATTGGTTCTCTTTCGTGTGCATGCTTCGTCAACACTTTTATAATAAGGACATTCGGTCAATATTTAAAAATATGCAAGGAAAACACATATGCATTAATATTAAAAACGCGTGATAATATAACAAGATGATGGTGCATTGAATTCAATCTAATGGTACATTAAATGCAATCTACTGTATAAAATGGCTAATTATGATAAAGTCAAATCTGATCAGTTTCAAAGAATACCAATTTACTCTATGAGAATGATTTTATCTGAAAAAGTATAAAACACGAAAAATGTAGAAAATTCCGGGACCTTTCCATAATGGTAAGGCTCGTTGAAAATGAACAAGTAACGAATTCAGAAAACAGATATTTGTGGATTGTTGAATCAGAATCAGCTCCTAATTATGATAGTATTTTGATATTTAAGACATCGAAATCGCATTATATGGTAATGGAATGTAATGACAAAAGGTATATATCGAAAAGATATTTTCAAAATGGTATGGCTTATAATATTTGAACTAATATTTAATTTAATATAAATTTTAGAAGTCACTGCATATCATCCTGAATCATACAATCAGATTACACAAAATGCAGATTTTGACATACTTATAAGCAGATTTTGGAAAAACGCAAAGAACAAGGATTGTAGATAATCAAAAAGCCTTTACAACGAGTATAAACTCAATAAATTCTGATGAATAATGAATCAGATACAAAATATACAAGAATCAGACACATAACAAGCACATAAAGATCATCCAATTGCAACCGAAGCAAAGTAAACTAAAAATAGTGTACTTACCTGGTGGACAAACTGAAATAACGTAGAATCTTTTTCTTCTTGAATTTCCAACACCTATTTACACTTTGATGATCTCCTTTCAACACTTAAGTAAAATTGATCTCCTTATTTTATAAGCAAATCGTGCTGATAACGTGTTATATATAATATATATATAAGAGAGATTGAGAGAAAACTAGATAATAATGAAATAGATCATCTTGTTATTCTATTAATACATAACACTCCCCCTTAGATTACTCATAAGAACATCATGCCTCGTTAAAACCTTACTAGGAAAAACCCTGTGGGAAAAACCCTAGTGAAGGAAAAAGAGTACATGTAGAGCAATGTTATCTGTCCCCAAAAAAAATCCTATAAATTTTCTTAAATAATACGTGTTTTTTTTTGCAAAATTCACAATGTATGATTGGCTCATTATATTTATAGTAAAATAGCCAATAATATGAAGATAACTCAATATTTGACAATTGGTTCATGCACGATTTCGAAAATTTTGGCATTTCTCTTAAACTTCTGATTGGTAGTGGCAGAAGTTTTATATATAATTTTCCAATTTTTTCTTTATACGTTATTTCGGCAATAAAAAACCAAAAAAAATAATTCAATAATCAATCATTTAATAGGTTGACAACAGTAGTACATCTTTTGAATAGGTTTACGTGGACATCCCTTGGATTAAATTTAATAGATTAAATTAGGTGTTTGTAAAACTTTTAAAAATATCTTATTACTAAATATAATATTTTTAATATAATATAATATACTATATCCAAAAAAATTGAATGATTTTGTCATTTTCAACATTAAATTGTTTTTCCATAAAAAGAAAACATTAAATTATTTTACATATGAACTTTTAATTAGTATAATGAGTGAGTTTTAATATATTCGGTCGAAGAAAATGGGTATAATGTTCATTAATTTACTTTTATCAAGAGTTCTACTATCACGTCATTTATATTATTTATTCTAAATTGTATTGGGATATAATTTATAATTTGATTAACTCCTTAATTTTAGTTTTCATTACCTTCACAATCACTATAACTTACAAATCATATGAGCAGTAATGTTAGACATTAAATCTGAACAGTAAACACATAAACAATCAAAGTTTCCGGATTCGAATCTCGCCAATAACAAATATTTAGTTCATTATTTATATATTATCAAGTTCCATATTCAAATTATGCTAACAATAAATATTTATATTATTATTTTTTTATAAAGATTTAAATAAGCTTTCAGGTTCAAATCCCGCTAATAACAAATATTTCTATTATTATTTATATAAACACAAATAAGTTTGATGATTCAAATCTCATCAATCATATATTATTTTATACTATTTGATTTGAAATGGAAAATATACATATTCAAAGTAAAATATTTATAATGAGGTTAAATTTATATATTAATTAATTTTAATATTTTGCTACATATATCAAAATTTTATTAAAATTATAAATAATATAATTGAAAAATATAAAATATTAATGAAGACACGTGCATCGCACGTAATATAAAACTAGTACTAAATTATCATAACATGAACGGGGTACAATTTAGTACACCCCTCGTTTTAGTTTGATTGGTATGGTTATCTTTTCAATCATGATCGACATGTATTTTTAATCAAATGATCATTATTATTTTGGTATGGCTGATTTAGTTATCCCTTCAATCACGATCGTCATATCTTTTTAATCAGATGGTAGGGATTATGTTAGAAAATGGTAAGGTTCAAGCGATATTTTAGATGTTTTCTTGATGGAATTTTCTATAACTAATTATTGGAAGTTGTTCCTTGTAATGAGGGCTTAAACTTTGATGTTTGGATTTAAGTCATTTTATTAGTATAATTCATGAAAAAATTGAGTTGAAGTTAGTAGTTTGAAAATAGTTATGTGTATTTATCCCAGGTTGATAAGGCAATTGTAGTGTACAACCACTAAGGCACGTGGGTGTGCATGGTGTTATTATTTGTCTCGGGTGCGCGCCGCCTCGCCTCGCCACATCATGCCACGGGTCGGGTCGAAGGGCGAATGTCTCGGCGTCTCGCGTACGCGAGGCGACCTAGGCAAAAAATTTACTGCTGGTTTAATTAATATATTTTTTGACTTGCTATGTATTATTAACGTAAATATTAAGTCTATAACAGGGGCAATCAGGATTTGTTGTTAAATACTGATATGCACGAAATCAGGATCTGTCGGTTAATACTGATATGACAATATCATGATTTACTAGTTGAATAAATATTGATGTGCATGTATCATGATTTGTTGTCTGTGCAAATACTGATGTCTATATCATGATTTGATGGCTGAAGTATATACTGATACATGTTGTTACACTTATGATTATGATATATTCCATTAAAAGTAATTTAATCCAGAAAATTATTTTAATTAATGAGATATCTTCAGTTACGTTTTAGTTTTGTTTCATATACAAACCTAAACGTTGGATAAGATATACAATACACAACTCATGTACTCATGAAACCCTAACTACTACCTCTCTCTCTTTTCTCTCTACATACAAACAAATTATTCGCATAGGTTTTTGTTACGTTTCGGATCATAAAACACATCAAAAATAATATAAAAACTGTAAAAGCCAAATAAATCTGAAACTCACCGCATGATTCATGTGAAAAATAATATTTAATTCGTGGATGAGATATTTACCTTACGAAGTTTTACGATTATGGTTGTCTAATGGAGGTCATTGCTTGAAACGATCACCACGTATCCCACATGCGCGATCTATGCCGTAAGGATCTACACCAAAGCCGGTACGGAGGAGGCGTGTACTAGCACCGGAAATCAAACTCGTTCTTCTTCTCTCCCTCTCTCTCTCTCTCCACTGCTAGGGTTTGATATAAAAACGTAGTTTACTAAACCAACCCTAAAAGAGATTATATATGAGAGAGATAAAACGAATTCTAACTCTAATCCAAATTAAAGCCATTAAAAATACAAAATTCTTAGTTGTTTTTCTAATTTAGTCTAACTTAATCACCAAGCAACCGAATTAATTAATATTATATAATTCAAATTTCCTATTTAATTCAAATCCAGATTTAAATTAATTTTTTTTCAAGTTTTCTTTGTGCCACCCTATAGGTTATTATTACATTGGAATAATTTAAATATCTCATATTCAAACTATAAACAATGAGCGGCATTTAGTAATACATCATTGCTACCAAGTAATAATAATTAAACATTTCGTGAATAATGTATAATGTAATATTATTCATTTAACCATATATTATAGATTAAACTCGAGCCATATAATGTGTCATCCTCTTCATGGTTTAATCCAGTGATCTTTGATCAATGAGTAGACTATCATTTCAAATCAACATTTGAGCGCGGCGCCACACATTTCATAGTCTACCTCACACAAACGGCCAATAATATCACTCATATTTCTAGATCATTCATATTTCTCACACGATTCCTAATATACCCGAAGTCCACTTGTATCATTACTCGGACAAAGATAACTTTTAATGTAATCAAAGTATATTAATTGTAATAACCCAAATTTTTGGGACTTTGTAAAACATTAGATGAATAGTAACTCTGACGGTCGGGGAAAACTTTTTATCCCACACTATATTATGCATGGAAAATTTAGTTTTCGAGTCGATATTATGATTATACGTGCCAAATGAGTGTATGTAAAGGCATTAGTTTTCGAAGAAAACAAACTTTGTAAAAGGCCTTATCTTACGAACCATCAAGGAATACGAGAATCAAATTACAATCACGAATCTAGAATTCTAAAAATTAAAACTCAAGTACAAGGTTTCAAAGCATAAAGAACTTATAAGAAAGAATTTACCTCGTGAATCACCTACGAAGATTTATAATGAAAATAACTAAGCGACCAAACGAATACTTAAGCGAAAAAATAAAACTTATCAAGTCATGCAACTTCCCATGCAAGCCATGCAAATTAATTAGTAATAATGTAATCAAGGATTGGCAATCAAATAGTAACCAATCAAAGAGCATAGTAACCTAGCTAAGGAAAATAGTAACCATGAATAGTAGTTGTAGTACTTGGCTAGTAAACTAGCTTTGACAATCAGTCATGCTAGTAAGATATGCATATCTAAGGATTATATACACAAACAAGATATAACTTATTTAAGAAGCAAACTAGCAAGCAAAGAAAAATTCTCTCTTCTCTCTCTCCCAAAGCACCCATTCGGCCATTTCAAGAAAAGCAAGAAACACAATTTCAAATTTCAAAATCTAGCCATGGATAAATGCTACAATTAATTCCCAAGATTCCTATATATAAAAAAAGGTAAGATAATTTTTATAGCATTTCATTAAGGTTTGGATGGTTAAATAAATCCATGAAAGTGATGATAAATAGTGCCAAATAGTAACATTTCTTGATTTTCATGGAAAAATTTAGGATTCTTAAGCACACTCAAACCTCACCAAGCATTATTTTTATCAATAAGAACACCTTAAAAGCTACCAAGAAAGGTATAAAATCTTTACCCAAACTTTGTTTAAGGTTTAAGTTTCAAGAAAAGCATGGATCTTAGTTATAAACATAGTTTTGATGGTTATTATGTTGGTTTCTTGATGATTAGTTAGTTAGATGTTAAAGTTGATGTTGTGGCCTCAAGAACTTGATGTTCTTGAGAGTATTAAGTGTTAAGATGATGGTATGATGATTTTTGGTTATTGATTAGTAGTTTAGAGCGAAAACGAAACTCGAATCGCGAGCGTAACGTCGATAAAATGAACAAATCGTAACCTTAAGTTTTATGCAGAAATAAAAAAGTATAAACTGTGATTTCTTAAAAAGTAAGACTTGAAAATGATAGATCTTCATGTAAGGATAGTTTAGGCGCTTAAATCACTTGATTACGATTTACGGTTCAAAAGTTAGGCCCGTTTTAGTGAAAATGATTGACGCGATAAAAACTGCTACGATTAACAAACTTTAGAAATATAAATGATCGACTTAAAAGTATTCAAAAATTATGAAATTTTTACAGAGAGTAAGAAATGAAATATATTGACTTAAATAAAAATTTCAAGTAGAAATATGAAGTTTTCAATTTTATAAAAATGTCGAAGCCGAGATCGCGCGAATAGAAATCCTTAAGAATCGCGAGTGGAGCCGAGTGACAAAATTAAAAGAGATTAATGGACATAAAGGATTACGAAAAGAAAACGAAGTTAGCGAGTACTCGTACTCTATTAAAATGACAAGTGTAAAGCGAGTCATGTAAATGGATAGTAAGTATTGCGTATTTACCAAGTGACGATAAATACGATTAGAATCTAACGGATCGATAAATGATCTTGATTTTAGATTTCCGGACGAACTCTAGAGTACCCTCCACCTCGAAACACCCATGCAAGTTCATGAACCATGTTCCATATACTGTTATGTTTTGAAGATTGTTTTATTGTCTTTCGTACAAAAGTCATGCTTGCCATGATAATAAAATACGAGTTTTTACGTATCAATAATGAGTGAGTTTACGAAGAGTATATCATAGAATATTTTTAACGATATGGTAAAACGTGAAGTATAAGTTATAAGACCGAGAGTCGGTCAGCTTTTATAAAACATAAACCCAGGAATGATCCCGGAGATGTTTTTGATGGTTAAAAGTCCGTACTTATTTTATTTTAAGGGACTCGATGTCCCCTTGCGAAATATTAAATTACCTCAAATTTATTTAAAATGATTTCTAAAGATCGTATTCCCTCAACTATATTTGATTATTCGAACAATAAATATTATTTCAGATATTCATTTAAATAAGAGAAGCATTCTCCAATTATTATTTTATTTTAAATTCAATTATTTAATATTTTATAAATCAAATTAAATTCTCAAACATAAATTAATAGAGAAATATTATTTCTAATATTCTTTCAAAATCAAACTATTCGAGGTTTAATTATTTAATAAATTATTATTTAATTATTAAATATTTTTTATATGATTTGATATCATTTAAAAAATCATAAACCTATTTTAAAATATTTTATGAGTGTCAGAAAATCATATTAATACTTCCAGATCATCAAATAATATTATTTTGACATATTTTAAATATTTTGACTATAATGTCAAAAGAAACTCCTCCTTGAATACTTATCTATTGACAACGGTCAACTTACATTATCTTAGTACTTCCTCCGAAAATTCTCGGAAGTACATATATATATATAAGATGAGTTGTGTCTATCAACAAGCAAAACGTTTGAGGAACTTTGATATAATTCGAGTTCCAGATTTAAAATAAGATTCTTAAGAAAGGCAATGAGGGGTAGACTCTAGTACTTTGTGTACTGTAGCGACTACTGGTGTGCCACATGTAAACATGTGAAGTATGTGGAAAACTTGATGTATGAGCCATACATAATATGCTCGAATACGGCAACGGTCACAACTGGATGTATGGGAGTCATCTTTCTACTAGTAGAGAATAAAAATATTTACCGTTATATGATTAATCATCGTATTTCGGGGGTTACAGTGAATATCCTATTTTTCCAATTAGAATTGAGATGCAATACCGTAACTCAAGCCTAGGTGATGGGTTTACCATTAAGATATTTGCAGACTAACAAGTCAATCAAAGAATTATTCTGAAAAGAGTTGTGTATCACCGAGAAAAACTACTTTAAACAAACATATATCCATATACGGAATCAGATATGAATTTCTTATACATTCTTTTCATACTGCACATTATTATGTTGGGCATTATAGCTCACACTTATTTTATTAAAATGACACAACACAACAGTGAAACAAGATGCCGGTCAGAAAGCTCATAGCCCGGAAGCAAGTAGGAAATGGTCAGTTTTTCCGTACATTGTTTGGTGCAGTGCCACGGGTAGACCGTATAAGCTGGATTAAGTTTCAGTTGTTTTTAGTCTGGTTTATATTCAAGTATGACTTATGTAAGGTAGTAACAAAGAAACGTATATTTGGCTTCCGTTCTAACCTTAAGTAAAGGTTACACCCGTGGTAAGACTTAATTACTTTTGGTCTGTAATAACTATCACCTAGTTAAATTAATAACTCTAGTAATGCATTGTTCGTTTCCAAGACAATAACATGTAAGTGTGTGTGTGTTGATAAGTGTGGGGTTATAGATGTGTGAGTATATATATATATATAATGGTGTGCAAATTAAGTATTAGATATGATTTAAGATGCTGTGGACTCCTAGATCCCTGGCCCCGTATTTGAGGCGTCATATTAATCATCATACATAAATATAATGATTTTAAATCTATAGGCCATTAAATCATTATCATAATGAGAATTACTTATAACACAACAGACATGTAGAATCTCATATTGGTTCTATCCAACACCATATAGATTAACATCTTCCTGTGTATTTGACTTTAGTATCACTAGACCTATGATCAATGAGATGTGTTCATCAGTCAACAAACACACTAGTCTGAATGCGTTATTATCATCTTTTAATCATAATACCCGACTAGGGATATTTAGGAATATCGATACTATTCTCATAATCTCATTTCTAAGTCTCGTACTTAGAGATATATAATGCATATCATATTCCAATAACATTTATTAATCTAATATTTATATCGAGAAAAATTAAGACATAATAAATTATATAAAAATAATCGATAGAACATAAATATTAATAATCCAAACTTCATAAATAAAACATAATGGTGTTGTTTATAGGGCACAAACACTAATAATCTTCCACTTACACTAGAGCCAATCACCCATGTACCTAATACCCGTGGAACTAGTATGACCGTCGTGCTTCTGCTGCGACAAAGCCTTAGTAAGTAGGTTTGTAACATTATCATCATTATGCACTTTACATATATGTATATCTCATCTCTCATTAATCTCTCGAATAAAGTGATGTCTCATAAGTATATGCTTTACCTTGCAATGGGATCTTGGTTCTTTAGCCTATGTAATGGCTTAATTGTTATCGTAATAGAGATCAATTGGATCTGCGATCGATGGAACCACACCAGGTCCTGTTATAAATTTCCGCATCCAAACAGCCTCCTTGGCTGCTTCACTGGCAGCAATATACTGAACTTCCATTGTAGAATCAGCTACTGTCTCTTACTTTGTACTCTTCCATCTTACAGCACATCCATTAAGGGAAAACACAAAACCAGAGTGAGATACTGAATCGTCTCTATCTGTCTGGAATATAGCATCAATGTAACCCTTTACAACTAGCTTCTCATCTCCTCCATACACCAAGGATGAATCTTTAGTCCTCTTTAAGTACTTAAGAATATTCTTGACAGCTGTCCAGTGACCCTCACCTGGATTATACTGGTATATGCTCGTCATGCTCAAGGCATACAAAACATCAGGATGAGTACATATCATCGCATACATTATAGATCCAATTGCCCAAGCAAATGGAACTTTACTCATGCGAACCTTATCATATAATGATTTAGGGCAGTTATCTTTTGAGATCATTATCCCATGAGACATTGGGACATATCCCATTTTTGCCTCTTACATCTCAAAACGATACAATACTTTGTCAATATATGTACTCTGGCTTAAGCCGATTATTTTCTTGATCTATCTTTATATTTAGTCTCTGATTATATCTTAATTTTGTCTTCGTGATTTATTTTGTTAATTGATTGTTTGCCTGTTCTTATTAATTTATAATTAAATAACTGTCTCATTGTTGCGCGTATAATTTACTTATTCCCAACATGTCCAAATGTTAAAAGAATGTATTATCCGAGCCACTAGGTTGGAATCCCGCAAATAATTAACAGTTATATTATTATTTGTAAACTAACAAGTTTACATGTACGAATCCTGTCAAAAACAAGCATTTAGATTATTATTTATGTTTAGAAATATTAAATTAAACTCCTAATTTTGAATTATACCAAAAAATAAATATTTATCCAAGATAAATGAAGTTTTTACTATATCGGTTAATAAAGAGAAGAAAAAGTCTAGAAAAGTGTACGAGTTAAACGAGTAACAAAAAATGCCGCAATAACTCGTCAAATAGCAAATCCTATGCTACAAAAAATATATGTTGTCGAGTATGAACTTATAACATTTTTATTCATGACATTCTGCACTCTCCTCATGAACTCAACATTATCAGACGTCAGAAATCCAAATGTATAAAAAGTAAATGGCATGAACATGCCCGTAAGGGTTGGTTTAGTTGGTTAAAGAGGGGATAATTATACTTTTGGTCACAGGTTCGAATTCCATGGGAGGAGAATTTATGATTATGCCTCCTGAGTCAGAGTATGTCGCTTAAATGCGGTTTACCTTGGTACACGTGGTTTGCAGGCTATTGCATGAGCCCGTAGGGTTTATCCGGTGCGCACCCAAAGGGTAGCGGCTGCGGGTTACCTATGATAAAAAATATGGCATAAACAAAAGGAAATTGTCTTTATTTATTTGATAATATTTACGCAACTTTGTTTCAACTATTTTATAGCTGCCTAACCAATTACAGACAGTTTATTTCCAAATTCAAGGAGAAATTTCTGATAAAAATAAATATTTATATTATTATTTATAAAATTACAAATAAGTATTTACTAGTTTACACTATCCGTTCATTTAAATTAAAATTTTCATAATAAAGACATAATTGTATGTTAAATAATTTTAATATTTTATTATTTATATAAAAGTTTTATTAAATTATAAATAATAAAAAAATATTAATCAAAAACCGTACCTAGGACGTTGGTGGTAAAGCTTTATAGATAAACTTTAATCTGCCCCGAGATATTAGGCAATACCATAGTATTGTGAACCGAGACACATGTTTGGCTACAGAAACGAACTTTAAAAAAATAAACGAACGTTAAGTTTGTTTTTTAGGAGAAAATCGAAGGTTATGTATTGATTGTTGTAAAATACTAGCTATAACAGTATTATATCGAACCTCTGTAAAAGTAAATATAGCAGAAAGGGAGAAAGAGAGCAGACTAGAGAGATGAAAGCTGCTTGAGTGTGTTTTCCATCATTCCGGAGAAGGCCATTTATAGCTAAAACAAGTAACATAGAATTTAATGCAATGCAAATATTTCCAAGTCTAAGCCTAGCCTTACTATTTAATGTTTGAAAATTACAATCAATTTACAACACTCCCCTTTGATTGTTATTTTAAAATGGATCATAGACTGCCTCGTTAAAACCTTGTCAAAGAAAAACCCCATGGGACAAAAACTTTGACGAAGGAAAAAGTGTACAATCTCCCCTCGGAAAAAACTAATCATTCTCCGAAGTTTTATTGTAACAAATCCTTGAGTCGACGCATTCCAATGTTATGCCGTAACTTCCCAAATGTTAAATTCGGTAATGATTTCGTGAATAAATCAACAAGGTTGTCACATGACCGAATTTGGTGTACATCAATTTCACCATTCTTTTGAAGTTCATGAGTGTAGAAGAATTTTGGTGAAATGTGCTTCGTTCTGTCTCCTTTGATATATCCTTCCTTGAGTTGATCAATGCATGCAGTGTTATCCTCAAACATAACGGTAGGACTTCTAGTGATGTCTTGTAATCCACATGATTCCTGAATATTCTTGATGATAGACCGCAACCAAACACATTCTCTACTGGCTTCATGAATCGCAATGAGTTCTGAGTGATTTGTTGAGGTTGCCACTGTAGTTTGCTTCGTAGATTTCCAGGAAATGGCTGTACCACAATATGTAAACACATATCCAGTTTGTGATTTGCCAAAATGAGGATCTGACAAATATCCAGGGTCTACATATCCAATCAGCTGAGATGTTGAGTTTTTCGGGAAGAATAACCCAAAATCAATTGTTCCACTAAGATAACGAAATATATGCTTGATCCCATTCCAATGCCTGTCCATCGGAGCAGAGCTAAATCTAGCCAATAAATTCACAGCAAATACAATATATGGCCTTGTATTATTTGTAAGATACATAAGTGCACCAATTGCTCCAAGATATGGGATTTCAGGGCCGAGAACTTCTTCATCATCTTCTCGTGGTCGAAATATATCTTTATCAGGCTCTAAATATCTAACCACCATTGGAGTAGTCAATGGATGAGATTTATCCATGTAAAATCTGTTTAAAACCTTTTCTGTATATGTAGATTGGTGGAGGAAAATTCCCGATGACAAGTGCTCGACTTGTATACCAAGGCAATATTTTGTCCTTCCACGATCTTTCATTTCAAATTCTGTCTTTAGGTATATGACATCTTTATCAACCTCTGTAGTTGTTCCTACAAGGTTTAAATCATCCACATATACAGCAATAATCACAAAATCAGATTGTGATTTTTTGATAAAAACACATGGAGAAATTTAATTACTAATATACCCATTCTTTTGTAAATAACGACTAAGTCTGTTATACCACGTACGACCAGACTGTTTCAGTCCATACAATGATCATTGAAGTTTAATGGAAGATATATGATGAGGTTTCTTGAACTCGTCCATTTTTAACCCTTCTGGGATTTTCATAAAAATTTCACTAACAAGTGAACCGTACAGGTATGCAGTAATGACGTCCATAAGACGTGTTTCCAATTTTTCTTTAGATTCCATACCTAATATAAAATGAAAAGTAATTCCATCCATCACTGGCGAGTATGTCTCTTGATAATCAATGCCAGGCCTTTGAGAAAACCCCTGTGCTACAAGTCGGGCTTTATATATCATAATTTCATTCTTTTCATTTCGTTTTCTTATGAATACCCATTTATTTCCAACAGGGTTCACACCGATTGTTGTTTGGACAACATGTCCAAATACTTCTCTTTTACGCAGTAAATTTAATTTTGTTTGGATTGCGTCTTTCCATTTTGGCCAGTCTTTTCTTCGACGGCATTCATCCACACTTTGTGGTTCAGGATCAGAATTTATGTCTACATCCAATGCTGCGGAATACACAAATACATCATCAATTATGGCTTTACTTCAATCCCATAATTTCATATCATGCACATAATTTATTGAAATTTCATGATTGTTTAATCCCGTATCTTCAGGGACCGGAATCTCTTCAGGAGATAATACCACTTCAGGGGTATTTACTTTTTCTGGAGCATGTGCCACTTCAGGGGCAATTTTCTTTATTTTTCTTTTTCGTGGTGCAACATCTTTTGCACCGACCGGTCTACCACGCTTCAGGCGTGGCTTTAATTCTATAACTAATTCTTTTGTATTTGATTTTTGAATTGGTATATCTATTCTAGCTGGAGTATTTACTGCAGGTATATGAGATTTAGTTATATTTCTAGAATCGTTAAATGCGTCAGGCATTTGGTTTGCGATATTTTGCATATGAATAATTCTTTTAACTCCAAGTTCGCATTGACCGATACGTGGATCCAGAAAATATAATTCTGACGCATTCCATGTTATGTCAGGATTAACTTTATTTGAATGTTTATCTCCCCCTAAGGGAGGAAACATAGACTCATTAAAATGACAATCTGCATATCTTACGGTAAATAAGTCTCCGGTTAGAGGCTCCAGATATCTAATTATAGATGTGGAATCAAAACCAACGTAGATACCTATTCTTCTTTGAGCTCCCATCTTCGATCTTTGTGGTGGAGCAATCGGTACATATACAGCACATCCAAAAATTTTGAAGTGAGAAATATTAGGAACTTGACCAAGTACCAGTTGTAGCGGAGAATGTTGGTTGTAGGAAGTTGGTCTAATCCTAATAATATTAGCAGCATGAAGTATTGCGTGACCCCAAATAGATGTAGGTAGTTTTGCTTTCAACAACAGCGGTCTTGCAATAAGTTGGAGCCTTTTGATAAAAGACTCGGCTAATCCATTTTGTGTATGTACATGAGGAACTGGGTGTTCAACTGAGATTCTTACAGACATGCAATAGTCGACAAAAGTTGCAGATGTGAATTCGCCGGCATTATCTAAACGAATTGACTTGATGCAATGATCTGGGAATTGAGCTCGTAATTTGATTATTTGGACAAGTAATTTTATAAAAGCATCATTATGAGTTGAGAGAAGACAAACATGAGACCATCTAGTTGAGGCATCGATTAATACCATGAAATACCTAAATGGGCAAGATGATGGGTGTATAGGTCCACATATGTCGCCTTGGATCCTTTCTAAAAAAATTGGGCTTTCAAGCTGAACTTTAGTAAGGGATGGTCAAGTAATCAATTTTCCTAAAGAACATGCTGAACATGGAAGGTCATTGTTTGAAAGAACTTTAAAATCTTTAAGAGGATGACCAGTAGAATTCTCTATAATACGACGCATCATAGAGACGCCAGGATGACCTAATCTTTCATGCCAAAGTGTAAAAGATTTTGGATCTATGTGTTTGGAAGCAATGACATTGTGTGACTCAATAGTTCTAATTTTCATCATATATAATCCTGAGAAAAGTGATTGGAACTTTTCTAAGATTTTCTTGTTGCTAGGATTAGCGGAAGTAATAAGAAGATATTCTCTATCAGCCTCAGAGGTAGTTTCGATGTGAAAATTGTTGAGTCGGATATCTTTAAAACTAAGAAGATTTCTAGTAGACTTACTAGAATATAATGCATTTGAAATGTGTATGTGGGTACCGTTAGGTAAGACGAGACTAGCTTTTCCAAAACCTTCGATTATATTAGATACGCCGGAAATCGTTCCGACTTGAGCTTTGATTTTGGTTATTTGGGTAAAATACTTTTGGTTCTGTAGAATCGTATGAGTTGTACCACAATCAGCAATGCATATATCTTCAGAATCCATTCTGTATATAATTAAGAAACATAATTTATTTGATAAGAACATAACACACTACATAGTTCAAACAAAATAAAGCACACAATACACACTACTAATCTTCAGCCTCCCATATGGGAGTTTCGTTAGGTTCATTCGGACCATTAATGCTTATTACTCCAGTTGTGATTCTCGGGAAATCATCTATGTTATTGTTGGCGAAATTTGTTTCTACCATTTTCTCTTTTGATTTTTGAGAAGATTGGTATAACTTAACAAGATGATCTGGGGTATGACAATTACGTGTCCAGTGCCCATTCATGCCGCACCTATAGCAAACATTTTCAGTTTTTCCTCCTCGTGATGCCTTTCTTTTACTCTGTGATTCAGATTGCCACTTTCGGTGACCAGAGTTGTTATATGGATGAAAATGCCCGTGGCTCCGACCTCGTCCACGGTACCGCCCTTGGCTCCGTCCACCTCTATACCCTTTTCCACGTACATTCTGCTGGAATGACATGTTATTTACTCCAGGTAATGGGGCAGATCCTGTTGGACGGGATTGATGATTCTTAATCACCAATTTATGATTCTGTTCAGCAACAAGGAGAGTTGATAGAAGATCCCCAAACTTAGTGAATTTGCGCTCCCTGTACATCTCTGCTAAGTTGATATTGTTGGTGTGAAAAGTTGATAGTGTTTTATCGATTTTTCTTTTTTTCGTAACTTTCTCACCACACATAATAAGCCTAGAACTTATTTTGAACAAAGCAGAGCTATATGCTCGGACACTCTTAAAATCCTGAAGTCTTAAATTAGCCCAATCATTTTCAGCTGCAGGTAGATAAACTAGTTTCTGGTGATCGAACATATCCTTTAGATTTTCCCATAAAATAAAAGGATCCTCGACTTCTAAGTACTCAGATTTTAAATCTTCATGCATGTGGTGTCGGAGAAAAATTATGGAGGTAAAGTTTTCTTCAGCCGTGGATTTATTTTCTGCCTTTATTGTATTGCTTAATTTCTTTGAACCCAAGTGCAACTTTACATCTTGTACCCATGATAAATAATTATCGCCAGAAATGTCCAAGGAAATGAACGACAAGCTTGTAATATTTGTCATACTAAATCTGAATTAACACGAAAATTATTAAATTTTAATTCATCAATGTAAATATTACATAAAATTCTACTTAATCGGGTGCGTTAACAAGTATGCAATAATCAATGTATATATCATTATTATCATTGATAATATAAACAAATCTATATATAAAATGACAAATGGATTTTCACCCACCATACAGACGTCTGCGTATGCAGGTTATCTCCGACCAATAATAAATTAAAGTGGACAATCCTGCATAAGTTAGTTATGGGCAAAGTTATTATCCGATAGTTATGCAATTTACAAATTAAGGTTCCCACTATATTTCGGTATTACCCAAAATTAAATGGTACCGTAAAATAGTTTTAATAGGCGGTGCTCCGGCCATATATATTTAAATTATTAGTAGAGGGTGTAACCACGTCTACTTCGGTCACATATATATAAATTATATGTAGATGGTGTAACCACGTCTACTCATATATATGCATATTTAAATTAAAATTATACCTTCTCAGTTTCGGCAGGGCTTCGTGCTGATAACGTGTTGTAAAATACTAGCTATAACAGTATTATATCGAACCTCTGTAAAAGTAAATATAGCAGAAAGGGAGAAAGAGAGCAGACTAAAGAGATGAAAGCTGCTTGAGTATGTTTTCCATCATTCCGAAGAAGGCTATTTATAGCCAAAATAAGTAACATAGAATTAATGCAATGCAAATATTTCCAAGTTTAAGCCTAGCCTTACTATTTAATGTTTGAAAATTACAATCAATTTACAACATTGATCACTATATTACTTCCCAATTTTGATATTTTAACTATTTTGTGAAATTGAACGTAAGTATGATAAATGCAGAGACTTTTGAGTAATATAGATGGACTTGGGGGGAACATTTTGACCCTAACACAAAAAAGCGTTGGGCTAAAATTAAAATAGAAAATCATGTTATATATTTGAATGACTTTTAACCTTACAACTTACCCCATTAATTCTCACACCCTTTGGCTTTTTATGCTACTTGTAACCTACAAACTCTAGCCCTATATAAACCATTGTAAGATATGTGATTGATATATGAAATGAAAATCTTCTCTATTCTCTTAGTAATTTTGTTCTTGTAATGCTCTCTATATAATATATTCTATATTAGTTTGTAACACGTTATCAGCACGAAAGCTAATAAGATCTGTGGGTGCACCAGAAGGAGAAGTTGGTTTACGAGTTTACACGAGTTTCTTGTCAACACAAGTACTAGTACTAGCTGGGTGATCATTACTTCCTGTCTCTACAAAAGGTATGCCCATGTTTTAATTGTTAAATGAATATATTACCGCAGGCATGATTGCATGTTAGTAAAACTAGATCCATAACATGCTAGTCTATTCTTTTAGTTCATATTTGTCATGTTCACGTATTACACTTTGCGGGTGGTTAAATATATAAGTGGATGCCTGTATAATATTCTGTACTAATCATTTATGCTAATTGCTTGACCTGATTTTCATGCCTGCTTAGTTGAACATTTGCGTAAGTAAAATTAAAATCACTTCACTTGTTTTCTGCTTCATGAATTATTTGTATTAGTTCTTATGTTATCCCTTGCAAATTACTTAAGTGGCTTGATATTTTTATGCTATAATCTGAATGTTGTACAAATTTAGGGAGATTTGCACTTTGCACGAATAGTTAAAAACTAAAAGCTAGGCTATGCCTTGTCTCCTGCAGCTTTTATAATCTATTTCCGTGACTAAGAGTTGATGTAGCAGTAATTTATATTTGTTTTACTTGTGCATGCGTGTTAATAATTGTCATGTTAACTAAGATGGGTTGTTATCAATGAATAGCATATATTTTAGTCTCTGAGACTTAACTAAAATCATGTTCTATTAAACTTGTTGATTAAATGCATCATTATGTGTAATATATTATATTTGTTTAAGTGAGTATATTTGATAAGTGATAATTTGTTTCTTTCGCAAATTATTTGTTATCTTGTCATAAAAAATTATCGCATTGCATTATATTTATGTGCATAAATATTGATGTTGATTCGAGTTTTGTTTATTTTTAGTGAAAATGTCGAATCTTACGAAACTTGAGTTTAACGCACTTGATGTCACCGGCAAAAATTATTTGACATGGATTCTTGATGCTGAAATCCATCTTAGTGCAATGGGTCTCGGTGACACCATAAAAGAGGGAAATAAGACCTCTGAACAAGACAAGGCAAAGGCCATGATATTTCTTCGCCATCACCTTGATGAAGGCTTGAAAACTGAATATCTGACTATTAAAGATCCATCAACTCTTTGGAAAGATCTCAAAGAAAGATATGATCACCAGAAAACGGTGATACTTCCTAAAGCTCGCTATGATTGGCTACACTTGCGATTGCAAGATTATAAAAGTGTGAGCGAGTATAACTCTGCCATGTTCAAAATTACATCTCAATTGAAATTATGTGGCGAGAATATCACCGATAAAGATATGTTGGAGAAAACATATTCCACTTTCCATGCCAATAATATGCTCTTGCAACAACAATATCGTGAACGTGGATTCACGAAATATTCTGAGCTTATTTCTGTGTTGCTTCTTGCTGAACAAAATAATGAACTTTTACTGAAAAATCATCAAGCACGTCCCACTGGCTCAACACCATTCCCTGAAGTGAATGCGGTGACTAATAATGAATATAGAGATAATAAATCATTTGGACGTGGACGTGGGCATGGATATGGACGTGGACGTGGGCGTGCCCGTGGTCATGGATTTTGGCGTGGTCGAGGCCGAAATCAACAAAATCGCCCCCACTTTAAAAGGAAGCCTTACTATCAAAAACAGAAAACAAATGAGGAGAAACCCGAGGGAAGTACGATGGTTAAAAAGGGTGAAAGTACTTGTAGCCGTTGTGGAATGAAAGGTCATTGGAGAAGTACATGTCGTACCTCCAAGCACTTTGCTGACCTATATCAAGCATCTTTGAAAAATGTTGAAACTAATTTCACCGAACAGAATGATCCTTTGGGGATTGCTCATCTTGAAGCACATCTTGGAAGTGATGGCCAAGTTGATCCTTCGGCCTTTACTCACATGGAAGTTGGTGATTTCTTTGAAGATGTCGATGTGAATATGCCTAAATTTGGTGGTGATGAGCCTAAGAATAATTAAGAAAGGCCATACTTGCTTGTTGAACGTTTTCCTTATTTATTTTGGATTGTTAGTACTTAATTTTTGAACTATGATAATCATCCTTATCAGTTGCTTATGTAATTTTCTTTAATGAATTACTTGAGATGTTTTACCTCTACTTCTAATTTTATTTTATTTTTCGTGAAGAAATATGGCCAGCAACCTCTCATCATGTGCTATAAAAGATGAGGAATCTTTTTGTTTGGCAGATAGTGCAACCACACATACAATTTTAAAAGATCAAAAATATTTTTCGCATCTAACATTAGCCAAAGCTAATGTAAATACAATATCGGGTGCATCAAATATAATTGAAGGCTCCGGAAGAGCAAGTATAGTGCTACCTAATGGTACATGTTTGTTGATTGAAAATGCACTATTCTCCACCCGATCAAAAAGAAATCTTTTGAGTTTTAAAGATATACGCCACAATGGCTATCATATTGAGACAACAAATGAACTTGAAAGTGAATATTTGTGTATCACGACTACTATCTCAGGGAGGAAACATGTGATAGAAAAACTCCCATCATATAATTCTGGATTATATTATACTTTCATAAATCCAGTTGAGTCACACATGACTATTAATACAAGATCTGTTGACCCGATGTAACACCCCCAGATCCGGGGTCGGGGATCCGGGTCGTCACGGTCTTTCTTTCCACAATATCACTTCACTTAATTAATAATAACCAACCTTATGCTGTGACCCCACACTAACATACACCACAACCCGTTATAGTCTCAGAGATGAAATTCAAATAAGTACAAGTCTTTGAATCCACAATTTAAAAGTTATTACAACCCAAAACGATTACTTGATAAATTTACAGTTAATTGCCATTATCTGCCACAAGTTATAATTATACATAATTGATTCTCCAAAAGCAGATGGTCTAATCTACAATAGATCTACCTCTGCAGCTATAGCAGCTACGACATCAACGGGAAGACGCGGAACGCTTTCCACGCGCTTGCGCTGGGTCTGCTGGAGTCTGGTCATCTTTCCTAACTGTTGTTGTGTGATGAAAGAAGAAAGCAAGGGTGAGCAGCAAGCCCACCAAAATAATATGCATAATTATTTACAGTATATGAGTCTACTCATAATACTCATGAAAGTCTTGGTCAAACGAAATGAACCAAGTTGATAACTTAATGCGATGAAGTCGCAAAATATTCAGTATATATATATATACATATATACTTTTCAAAATATTGGAAGTCCTCTTCCATGCATAATATACACAAAGTCCCAGTGTATAACTGTATATAAAAAATATCGTTGCAAGGTGATCTCATATATCTAACCTTGTCTCAACGTTTTTCTGAAAATCTTTGTCATTCATAAGACAATTATTAATTAGATATAAGTTTAAAAGATGAAGTTACCAAATACTTCACTACATTTATATCATTCCCAATACTACTTGAACTACCACCGTTCAAGTTATAATCAATTTCAAAAGTTCATCCCACTGATGAGACCACAAGATAAGACTTGAATAGATTCAATCTTTGAAAGATTATTGAATGAAAAAGTTATGAGATACTTTATTTAGTCCCGATATATATATAACCACATATATATATCCCTTTAAACATTTCCTGGAACCTCTGTTATGTGAAGTATGAACAGAGTTCGAAACATCCAATGAATTTTGGAAAGGAAAAGAATTTTGGCATAAACCCGATATCTTGCTGATCAGGCAAAGATACCAATAAGTAACCTTTTCTACTAGTAGATGGACGAATTCCCCACTGGTCATCACCCTGGTCATAATTAAGACCTATGCTGGACTGCCACTCAGCCACCTATGCATTTGATGGACTCCCACTGAGCCACTTACACAATAATAGACCGTACCTCGGCCTGTCGCTTATGCCGACTCAATGAGAGGGGCTTACTTCCCGAACGTTGGGCAAGTAATCAATTCATTTACCAAATCTGCAACCTTGTTGCGAATATAAAATACACCACAGAGCCGGATTCCCCAGGTTTTGAGCGAGTATTTAAATCCCCTTAAAAGGAAGATCTTAAATATAAAAATGAGTTTTTGGGATCCGCTCTGACTTTTAAAAATCATTTTGAAGACTCGAAACACTTTAAAGAGTGTTTGGAGTAAGGCTGATTTAATGAAGTAAATCAGTCCCCAGAATATTTTAGAAAATGACTGAATATTATTATTTTAAATAATATTCCCATAAAGAATAATCTTTATAAAAATAATTGAAGTAGAAGTATTAACTTATACTTGAAATAAACATTAAATAACCAAAGATATACTTATATGAAAGTATTATCTTTATTTGAATAATCGAAAATAAGTTTGATTATTAACACCTTATTCTTTAATAGAATAAAGAATATAATTCAGTACATAATCGGAGTCATAGATCCTCAAATGAATATTCAAATAATATTCAATAAATAATATAAACTGAGTCATAAACCCCCGAATGAATATTCAAATAATATTCAATAAATAATATAAAAGGAGTCATAAGCCCTCAAATGAATATTCAAATAATATTCAAATAATAAAATAAACTGAGTCATAAGCCCTCGAATGAATATTCAAATAATATTCAAATAATAAAATAAACTGAGTCATAAGCCCTCGAATGAATATTCAAATAATATTCAAATAATAAAATAAACTGAGTCATAAGCCCTCGAATGAATATTCAAATAATATTCAAATAATAGAATAAAGGTATCGAATAAACCTTATTCGATCCATAGTTTTTAAAAACTATATCCATATATATATATATATATAAATATATATATATAATATACTCGGGAACATCGACTCCCGGTTTAGAAATATGTTCACCTTTTATCCCCTATACTAAGGGTATACGCAACTACTTGCTTATTTCTAGCATAGGTATTATGCAACTATAAGCACTGAAATCAACAGATAGATAACCAGATTACGAAACAGACATGCATATATACCATATTAGCATGCTCCAATATATCGCAAAATTTGCTAATAACAATCATGCAATATCACAAGATAATGCATATACATATATTTACATCACAACAACAGTATAACGGGTAGAAAACTTGCCTGAGCGACTTGGGGTGATAAAAGGCTCGGGACGAGTCTGGTAACCTATAAACAACAAGTAAGTTGGAATTAAACCAAAATCACTTGTAAATCTATACTTTAACTAACTTAGACTCTAACGCTTGATTTTGCGCTCACTGATTTGCTTAAGTCACTCGGGTACCCTCGGCTCCTTCATTTTTAATAATTTAACCTTTATGAGTTTTAAAGCGATTCCTTCGCGAGTGACTTACCAACTGCCTAAAACACTTACCATAAATGTTTCATGCATTAATTAACCCTTTTTGGTCTTTAACCTACATTTCAAAGTAAGGCGAGGGAAAAAGTTTCGTTCGTGAAACGCCGTTACTTGAAACGGTCGTTTCTCCTAAACCGTAAATCGGAATCGAACGAACTACATATCAAAACGAAGCTCGTAACATGAGCTATCTAAACATGGCAGTGGTCACAATCTAGCAGGGGGTTCTCGGGTCCTAATGCTATGCACAAAAACAGTCCAAAGAAAATCGGACGTTACGACGGCTATGTTTACGCGATTTCCCATTTTTTTAAACCATTCAAACCCATTCCAAATCAACCCCAAATCCAACCTCAAATCCATCATACAACAATCATCCATCCTTATCACATCATAACAACCCCAACCAATTCAATTTAATCATTCATACTTATGCCTAAACTTAACTTTAATCATACTTAAGTTCTTTTATTCAAAACCACAACATTTACCATTTATACTTATTCCTCACATGAACTAAAAGCTTTACTTAGGTTCTTTAACTAATTACCAAGATTTACAACTCCAACAATACAACAAAACCAACTAATCTCTACAACTCAACCAAACTTCAACCATTCAAGCATCATGCTTCACATATGCTAAATCAAACACATTCAATCCTAATTACTCAAAACTAAAGCTAGGGTTTGTAGTTTATACCTTCCTTGGAGAGTGGAGAATCAAGAGGATGGCTTGGAATCACCTTTAAAGTCTTTATCCAAGCTTAATCTAAACAAAACTTCAAGAACACAAATTTTAGTTCTTGAAAACACTATTCACCATCTTCTTTGATGATTTATAGAAAAAGATTGGCTTGGAATTAGAAGCTTAAACTTATAGGAAGTATGTAACTTAATTAGGAGAAGCTAGGATAATTACCTTGGAAAATAACAAGTGGAGGAGCTTGGACTTTCAAAAATTAAGAAACCCACCCGAGAGCTTCATGAAGAATGGAGAATTTTGTGTTTTGTTTGATGAAAATGAAATGATTTGCTTGGTTGGTTGATTTGGTTTTGTTTTTGCTTTAGTGAATTACCTTCTTGCCCTTGGATTTGTGTGGTTACAAAGCCACCACACCTCCTCCTTCCCATGTCATGCTTATCTCATCCACATGATGTCATCCTTCCTTCCTTGTCTTCTTTCTATTGGTTGGATGACATCATTCCCATTAATCCCTTTGATTAACTTCCTAATCGTTTGCCTAATGACCGCTGATCTGCTATACGGTTCGCTTAACTTTCGTTCTCGTTTTATCGTTTGAAGGATCATACCCGGGATCTTATTACTTAGGTTCCCTTAACCTTTCTCAATATATTATATTCCTTCTATGATCCTCTTTTATAATCCTTTAATTTAAATCCTTTTTATCCTGTTACCTTATACTCAATTCTCTCCGTATATTGTGGATTTCCGGGAAAAACCAAAGTGTTCGGAATTGGATTCTGACGATCTTTACATACACTTATATACTTCATAGAGTACTAATAATATCCCATAAGATCAATAACAGAACCCCTACATAGCGTGGCATGAAAAGTTTTCTCGTTCAGCAAAAACACTATTCATAAGGGTTTCAAAAATTTCCAAAATTGGGGTTATTACAGTCTCCCCTCCTTAAAAGGATTCCGTCCCGGAATCAGATAGAAAATGAATAGGGATACCTTCCTAGCATTGCACCTTCTAACTCTTAAGTAAATTTTCCCACATTGTGGTCCTACCACCAAACTCTGCCTAGTTTAATAATCCTTCTCCTAAGCACTTGTTCTTTTTCACTCTATAACCCTTCCTGGTTGCTCCATACAGGTTACGTCGGGTTGCATATCTATGCGCTCATATGCCTCTATTTATCTGGCATCTAAATTACACTTCCTTAACATTGATACGTGAAACACGTTACGACCTGCTACATGTTCGGGGTTAGGGCTAGCTTCTATGCTATCCTCCCAATACGTCTTAATATATCCAAGGGTCCAGCAATTCGTGGACTTAGCTTTCATTTCTTTCCGAACCTCATCAATCCTCTCCAAGGGATACCTATAACATTACTAGGTCCCCTATTTCATACTCTTTATCCTTTCGTTTCAAATCAACATACTTATCATGTCCATCTTGGGCTACTACCAGCCGTCCTCTGATTAGATCTATCATATCCTTGATCTTTTGGACTACTGCGGGTCCGAGTATCTTGCGCTCTACAACTTCATCCTAACATAAGGGAGATCGACATTGTCTTCCCTCAAGGATCTCATAAGGCGACATCTCGATAATGACATATGATCTATTGTCGTAAGATAACTCAATCCGAATTAAGTGATCATTCCAAATTCTTTCAAGTCTATTGCACTGACTCTCATCATAGCTTCCAATCATTAGAGCTCTTGCTTCTCAATACCCATTCTTTTCCAGTTCGTAATCGCTACTACCTTCCGTTCCTAATATTATACGGGTTATACTTTTGCTTGTTAGCGTTCTATAACCTTTTAATAACCACGTCAACCTTAGTATCACGAATGTGTTCCCATTCCGCATACTACCACCACTTTATTACTCCTTTTTCAGTTGTTTCTATTTTCCAAAATTTGATCAATCAAATAGAAGTAAAGGAATTTGTTGAGAGATCACTATGATCATGAACACTTGTTATATTGCATAGTTAGTACAGAAGGTGGCCAGCCTTTAGTACTTGACAAGCAATTAAACAATAGATGGTATCCTACTAGGCTTCTATCACACAGATAGATAGTCATTCGGCAATACCTCCCCTTCTGGAAGGGTTGTTCTTCTCAGCTTACATGAAATGAAAAGAAGAGAAAAGAACGAATTGAAGAGAATTGTATATATGAAAAAAATATACTGCCACAAAATATCTGGCTTGGAACCTACCTCTGAACTATAGAGGTTTGTCGTAGGAGAACAAAACATATACGTATTTATATCAGCATCAAGCATTATAGCCTCGTATTTCCCATGCCTAAATATTTTCGCTATCCCGTCCATCATTCTATGGACCCACACTCTTCCTTGAGCTTATACATAATCACCTTTGAAACTCCCTCGACATCGAAAATCGAATCTGGGATCTCATTCTAGACATCATCGTTACTTGAATTCTATGCTTGCACCGCAACCTTCCCCGTATAATAATACGACTCTCTATTGATAAGAAAGAATAGTTATTCACTAGGTAGATACTCTACTTAGTTAGTCTATCAATGATAACTTATACACTACCACTACCCGATTAGTGGTACTCAATCTCAACACCCATTCCAATACAACTCTCACGGTTGTAATCAGCTCATTAATCGCAGAATCATTACTGCCTTACTATGGTCCACCACTGACCTACTGTAGTCATTCATTTTCCATGAAGTCTTAATAACTAACCATACGGAGTCCATACATCTCGTATCTAATTCTCCTAAGGAGTTAACATAACCACCAATCACAATTCATGAAGAACACTCCAAACTCTGACGTACTTTCATGACATGAAGCAGATAAAATTTGCAGAAGAGTTTCGCTCAAAGCAACGATAGCAGGTTAATACCATTCTTAATCATATGCCTTCAATAGAAGACTTAACTCAAAGGTTTGTTTAGTCCTTTTTGAACTATGGTCCTGGCTTATCTCAAGATAGTATCTTCTGAGATAGATAGCCCGCTCATGGCGATTACACGAATTAAACCTTTACTAACTACTATTACGGTTGGGTATTGCACAGTCATCAGAAGGAATGTCAATCTTCCAAACCATAATACAACCTTCACAGTTTTAACCATCATCACTGTATTCCTTTGGCACAAGTGCCTATAATTATCCTCTTACCTTTAAAGTGTCGGCCACCTCTTTGGCCTTTCCTGATAGTACAATTTCCTTACAGTCAATGTCATTTTAACCACCTCCAAATAATTTTCTACCTCATTTCAATCACAGCTTATGTGAAGATGTATTCCTTAAAATCTGATGAATAAAAAAAAATCACCATTTTTCCATAAGTTATTGCCTCAGTCTTTAGAGGTTAATCACTGTCACGACTGACTCTCAATCATACTTAGAACATCTTTTATCCTAGGCCCTAATTGCCCTGAACAATTTCGACCATTACTGGTTCGATCCATACTTTCTCGTGGTTTAACACGTGCCCCACTTGGCATCATTATAATTACGTCATATTTCCTTTATCCCCATTTCCATTCTTGAGAATTTTGAATATTACCTTTTTCCTTATAAAACCTCTAAGGTTATCCTTCAATCGTTCCTCCTGTATTCCCTAGATACAGGGCATATCACAATACCATTTACTAATAGTAGAACCATTGTCTATATACTTCTGAAGAATTTCTCCACTGATCCTTAAAGGTTATTATTACCTTAATCCTTTCCAATTCATACTGTCAAAACTCATACTATCCCTATTAAGGGTGAAATGCCAACCTTTATGCATTCCCCTAGGATTCGTTTTAAGTTACCGATGTTCTATCCTTAATTCCACCTTTAAAAAGGTACAAGCATCCTTCCATGGATAAATAAAGTCATATATCCCTGATATGGGTATCTTATTCAATCATTCCCACCTCGATAGTAAATGCCTAATTTCACAATAACATCTGTATACAAAATGAGGTTAATCAAAATGGCCTCCCAAAAGATAACAACGGTTATCCGCTTTTCTTGCCTAATCTGGTAACGATAACATGGATGTTCTGGAAGATATTGGTCGTGTTCAACGTGAACTTCTTCTTAATAATTCCTTATTTACTTTTGTTGTTTATCTCAACAGTCACCTCAATGTTGGGATATCTTTCATATCTGGCGTCTCCCTTTCTGGGTATCATGCCACCGGTCTTACACTTCACCTTCTTGAAGGTCACTTCCTTCATCCAATTTTCTTAATTTCTTACTTTCTTATCCCCTTAGTCTATCCGCGTCTCATTATTTATCCTTCGAATTATCTCAAGGTTTCCTCGAATCCTCCCAACTTACAGGGGATAAACTATATGCATCTCTTATGCCTTCAACCGTCAACTTTAACTCATGGTGAATCACCCTCATCCTGACGATCATATACTTTTCTATTTCTATTAATAGGAGTCTTTAGGGTTTCCTCATACCCAACTCCCTTATCATTCCTCAAACTCTGTTGCCTTTTTATTCCTTTCCACTTCAATTCCTTTTTATTTTCCTTTCTCTTATCATTATTTCATGAACCAACACAACATAAGCATTGATTTCAAATATCCCGTCATTCTGGATTCGCGTCTTCAGAACGAATCTTAACAACTTTTACAGCTTAGATTCATAATTCATCATACTCGTCTGCCTTTGTTCTGGCTCTAAAGCTTTTACACTATTCCATAACCTTGGGAATTACGATCCCGAAAACAATTGGCTGAACTTTAATCAGTTTATTATAATCTCTTGCTCCGTGCCTTCCTTGGCCTTTCACCAGCGGGTGGTCTCTCTCTTGGGAGGGTAAGTGACAAAACAGTCTTTTGTGGTTCGTCAATCATTTAGAATCTCAAATGATTCATCTATTTCCTTTAGCCAGGCTCTTCCCTCGACTGGGTCAGCTTGTTCCTTGGAACTCTGAGAGCTTAGCGACTTAAAGGTCATGAAAGAATTTCCCACCGCACTGTCTCCTCAGAGTGGTGGTTGGGGATAATAGTCTAAGTTCTGTCTAGACAGGTCTATGAATTGCCGTATAGGAGTACCGTCTCGGGTCTCCTTTCCTTACTCGACTTTCTGTTTCCTTATTATGAAATGTTTCATCCTACTCCCCATAATCGGGGTCATCTTTTAATTTAAAATCCTCATTTTCCACTCCATTATGTCATGGGTTCCTTCTATCTTGATGGCGACCTCCCTGACTATCGCGTTCAGGGTTTGCTCTAAATCTTATTCCTCAACTATGGCTCTCATCTAAGTTCTCATCCTTACACTCTTGAACTTTCGGAACCCAAATTCTATAGGAATACCTCATTATTCCCTTATCATCTTTCTCGATATTAATCTTTTATCTAATTGTTGGCTCTCTACCTTCATTCATAACTTTTTCTGGCACAATATGATCTTTTCCAATAATTCGGGCTGTATTGCAATCTCAAACAGCTTTTCGGTACCGGCTCCGGTTACCTTCACTTCTATTTCCATTTTCTCAAAATCTCTTATAAACTCTCCAAAAGGCATTATCATCTTGAGTCTCTCCTTTTTACTAAGGGCATCAGCCACCATATTGGCTTTCCCCGAATGATACAGAATCTCCCAATCATTATTCTTGGTTAGCTCTAACTGCCTCTTCTGGCATATGTTGAGCTCTTTGTGACGTGAAAATGTACTAGAGCACTTATGGCTTAGGTAATTCTCGCACTTCTCTCCATACAAGTAGTGCCTCCAATCTTTAGGGTAAAACTATTGCAACGAGCCTAAGCTCATGGGCGGGGATATCGAATTTCATATTACCTTAATTGTCTTGACGCAGACGCGATTATCTTGCTGCGCTAAGAAGCACCCTAATTCCTTATGCGAAGCGTCACTTACAAATCACAAAATCTCCTTTTTCCATCCGGCAACGCCAACATAGGGGCCGTCACCAACCTTTGCTTCAGTTCTTAAAAGCTGTTCTCGCATTTCTCTGTCTATTCGAACTTCTCAGTCTTATGAGTAAGCCGCGTTAAAGGGGGCTACTATCTTTACAAATTTGAACGAACCTCCGGTAGTGATCGACCAATCCTACCTCTGGTAGTTGACCTAACCATGGTCATCAATTCATCAGTGGCCCTTTATCCATTCTTGTCAGGATCCTCCATGGGATCCTCCTCAGCAACTATCCCTTCTAGGACAACATCCTTAATATCAACATCATCCGGTCCTGCATTAGGACACTCTATCGGATCCACAATCCGATCTCCAATTAGTAATAAAATATCATCGCGCTGTTGCTCCTCAACCTCAGGGTTCGGAGTCCCGCTACTCTATACGATAACGAACTACGCTTCTATCGCTACATTTATAAGGGTTCCCATAAGGGTTTTAACTGTCAGTACTACGTTAGGTAGTCCGACTATGAACTTGGCAAGAGTTCTTATTATCTTAGTGAACTTATTATCTTTACGTCCCATCATCTCTGAGGTTTATAACGCTTAGCTCTGATACCATTTCTGTAACACCCCCAGATCCGGGGTCGGGGATCCGGGTCGTCACGGTCTTTCTTTCCACAATATCACTTCACTTAATTAATAATAACCAACCTTATGCTGTGACCCCACACTAACATACACCACAACCCGTTATAGTCTCAGAGATGAAATTCAAATAAGTACAAGTCTTTGAATCCACAATTTAAAAGTTATTACAACCCAAAACGATTACTTGATAAATTTACAGTTAATTGCCATTATCTGCCACAAGTTATAATTATACATAATTGATTCTCCAAAAGCAGATGGTCTAATCTACAATAGATCTACCTCTGCAGCTATAGCAGCTACGACATCAACGGGAAGACGCGGAACGCTTTCCACGCGCTTGCGCTGGGTCTGCTGGAGTCTGGTCATCTTTCCTAACTGTTGTTGTGTGATGAAAGAAGAAAGCAAGGGTGAGCAGCAAGCCCACCAAAATAATATGCATAATTATTTACAGTATATGAGTCTACTCATAATACTCATGAAAGTCTTGGTCAAACGAAATGAACCAAGTTGATAACTTAATGCGATGAAGTCGCAAAATATTCAGTATATATATATATATACATATATACTTTTCAAAATATTGGAAGTCCTCTTCCATGCATAATATACACAAAGTCCCAGTGTATAACTGTATATAAAAAATATCGTTGCAAGGTGATCTCATATATCTAACCTTGTCTCAACGTTTTTCTGAAAATCTTTGTCATTCATAAGACAATTATTAATTAGATATAAGTTTAAAAGATGAAGTTACCAAATACTTCACTACATTTATATCATTCCCAATACTACTTGAACTACCACCGTTCAAGTTATAATCAATTTCAAAAGTTCATCCCACTGATGAGACCACAAGATAAGACTTGAATAGATTCAATCTTTGAAAGATTATTGAATGAAAAAGTTATGAGATACTTTATTTAGTCCCGATATATATATAACCACATATATATATCCCTTTAAACATTTCCTGGAACCTCTGTTATGTGAAGTATGAACAGAGTTCGAAACATCCAATGAATTTTGGAAAGGAAAAGAATTTTGGCATAAACCCGATATCTTGCTGATCAGGCAAAGATACCAATAAGTAACCTTTTCTACTAGTAGATGGACGAATTCCCCACTGGTCATCACCCTGGTCATAATTAAGACCTATGCTGGACTGCCACTCAGCCACCTATGCATTTGATGGACTCCCACTGAGCCACTTACACAATAATAGACCGTACCTCGGCCTGTCGCTTATGCCGACTCAATGAGAGGGGCTTACTTCCCGAACGTTGGGCAAGTAATCAATTCATTTACCAAATCTGCAACCTTGTTGCGAATATAAAATACACCACAGAGCCGGATTCCCCAGGTTTTGAGTATTTAAATCCCCTTAAAAGGAAGATCTTAAATATAAAAATGAGTTTTTGGGATCCGCTCTGACTTTTAAAAATCATTTTGAAGACTCGAAACACTTTAAAGAGTGTTTGGAGTAAGGCTGATTTAATGAAGTAAATCAGTCCCCAGAATATTTTAGAAAATGACTGAATATTATTATTTTAAATAATATTCCCATAAAGAATAATCTTTATAAAAATAATTGAAGTAGAAGTATTAACTTATACTTGAAATAAACATTAAATAACCAAAGATATACTTATATGAAAGTATTATCTTTATTTGAATAATCGAAAATAAGTTTGATTATTAACACCTTATTCTTTAATAGAATAAAGAATATAATTCAGTACATAATCGGAGTCATAGATCCTCAAATGAATATTCAAATAATATTCAATAAATAATATAAACTGAGTCATAAACCCCCGAATGAATATTCAAATAATATTCAATAAATAATATAAAAGGAGTCATAAGCCCTCAAATGAATATTCAAATAATATTCAAATAATAAAATAAACTGAGTCATAAGCCCTCGAATGAATATTCAAATAATATTCAAATAATAAAATAAACTGAGTCATAAGCCCTCGAATGAATATTCAAATAATATTCAAATAATAAAATAAACTGAGTCATAAGCCCTCGAATGAATATTCAAATAATATTCAAATAATAGAATAAAGGTATCGAATAAACCTTATTCGATCCATAGTTTTTAAAAACTATATCCATATATATATATATATATAAATATATATATATAATATACTCGGGAACATCGACTCCCGGTTTAGAAATATGTTCACCTTTTATCCCCTATACTAAGGGTATACGCAACTACTTGCTTATTTCTAGCATAGGTATTATGCAACTATAAGCACTGAAATCAACAGATAGATAACCAGATTACGAAACAGACATGCATATATACCATATTAGCATGCTCCAATATATCGCAAAATTTGCTAATAACAATCATGCAATATCACAAGATAATGCATATACATATATTTACATCACAACAACAGTATAACGGGTAGAAAACTTGCCTGAGCGACTTGGGGTGATAAAAGGCTCGGGACGAGTCTGGTAACCTATAAACAACAAGTAAGTTGGAATTAAACCAAAATCACTTGTAAATCTATACTTTAACTAACTTAGACTCTAACGCTTGATTTTGCGCTCACTGATTTGCTTAAGTCACTCGGGTACCCTCGGCTCCTTCATTTTTAATAATTTAACCTTTACGAGTTTTAAAGCGATTCCTTCGCGAGTGACTTACCAACTGCCTAAAACACTTACCATAAATGTTTCATGCATTAATTAACCCTTTTTGGTCTTTAACCTACATTTCAAAGTAAGGCGAGGGAAAAAGTTTCGTTCGTGAAACGCCGTTACTTGAAACGGTCGTTTCTCCTAAACCGTAAATCGGAATCGAACGAACTACATATCAAAACGAAGCTCGTAACATGAGCTATCTAAACATGGCAGTGGTCACAATCTAGCAGGGGGTTCTCGGGTCCTAATGCTATGCACAAAAACAGTCCAAAGAAAATCGGACGTTACGACGGCTATGTTTACGCGATTTCCCATTTTTTTAAACCATTCAAACCCATTCCAAATCAACCCCAAATCCAACCTCAAATCCATCATACAACAATCATCCATCCTTATCACATCATAACAACCCCAACCAATTCAATTTAATCATTCATACTTATGCCTAAACTTAACTTTAATCATACTTAAGTTCTTTTATTCAAAACCACAACATTTACCATTTATACTTATTCCTCACATGAACTAAAAGCTTTACTTAGGTTCTTTAACTAATTACCAAGATTTACAACTCCAACAATACAACAAAACCAACTAATCTCTACAACTCAACCAAACTTCAACCATTCAAGCATCATGCTTCACATATGCTAAATCAAACACATTCAATCCTAATTACTCAAAACTAAAGCTAGGGTTTGTAGTTTATACCTTCCTTGGAGAGTGGAGAATCAAGAGGATGGCTTGGAATCACCTTTAAAGTCTTTATCCAAGCTTAATCTAAACAAAACTTCAAGAACACAAATTTTAGTTCTTGAAAACACTATTCACCATCTTCTTTGATGATTTATAGAAAAAGATTGGCTTGGAATTAGAAGCTTAAACTTATAGGAAGTATGTAACTTAATTAGGAGAAGCTAGGATAATTACCTTGGAAAATAACAAGTGGAGGAGCTTGGACTTTCAAAAATTAAGAAACCCACCCGAGAGCTTCATGAAGAATGGAGAATTTTGTGTTTTGTTTGATGAAAATGAAATGATTTGCTTGGTTGGTTGATTTGGTTTTGTTTTTGCTTTAGTGAATTACCTTCTTGCCCTTGGATTTGTGTGGTTACAAAGCCACCACACCTCCTCCTTCCCATGTCATGCTTATCTCATCCACATGATGTCATCCTTCCTTCCTTGTCTTCTTTCTATTGGTTGGATGACATCATTCCCATTAATCCCTTTGATTAACTTCCTAATCGTTTGCCTAATGACCGCTGATCTGCTATACGGTTCGCTTAACTTTCGTTCTCGTTTTATCGTTTGAAGGATCATACCCGGGATCTTATTACTTAGGTTCCCTTAACCTTTCTCAATATATTATATTCCTTCTATGATCCTCTTTTATAATCCTTTAATTTAAATCCTTTTTATCCTGTTACCTTATACTCAATTCTCTCCGTATATTGTGGATTTCCGGGAAAAACCAAAGTGTTCGGAATTGGATTCTGACGATCTTTACATACACTTATATACTTCATAGAGTACTAATAATATCCCATAAGATCAATAACAGAACCCCTACATAGCGTGGCATGAAAAGTTTTCTCGTTCAGCAAAAACACTATTCATAAGGGTTTCAAAAATTTCCAAAATTGGGGTTATTACACCCGACAAATTTTATTATATGGCATGATCGTTTAGGCCATCCGGGTTCAACAATGATGCGAAGAATTATTGAAAATTCAAATGGACATCCACTCAAAAACAAAATTGTTCCATTGTCCAAAGATTTTTCATGTGTTGCTTGTTTTGAAGGAAAATTGATAACAAAACCATCCCTTGTGAAAGTTACAATCGAATGCCCAAAATTTTTGGAGCGAATTCAAGGAGATATATGTGGACCAATTACCCCATCTAGTGGGCCATTTCAGTACTTTATGGTACTCATTGATGCATCAACAAGATGGTCACATGTTAGTTTATTGTCCACTCGTAATGTTGCTTTTGCACGACTCCTTGCTCAAATAATTCGATTACGAGCACAATTTCCTGATTATAATATAAAGAAAATACGATTGGACAATGCAGGAGAATTTACATCCCAATCTTTTAAAGATTATTGTATGTCTATTGGGATTGAAGTGGAGCATTCTGTTGCCCACACACACACTCAAAATGGTCTTGCCGAGTCTTTCATTAAAAGGCTACAACTAATTGCGAGACCATTACTTATGAGAACAAATTTACCAACTACTGCCTGGGGACATGCAATATTACATGCGGCTTCTTTAGTTCGGTTAAGACCGACTTCTTATCATAAATATTCCCCACTGCAACTGGTAAATGGTCAAGAACCAAATATCTCTCACTTGAAAATTTTTGGGTGTGCTGTTTATGTTCCAATATCCCCTCCCCAACGAACAAAAATGGGACCCCAAAGAAGATTAGGGGTATATATTGGATTTGATTCTCCCTCAATTATTAAATATTTGGAGCCCAAGACTGGTGATTTATTCACGGCAAGATTTGCCGATTGTCAATTTGATGAGATAATTTTTCCTGCATTAGGGGGAGATAAGACAAAATTTGAAAAAGAAAAGCAAGAAATTTTGTGGAATGCAGTGTCCCTGTCTCATTATGATCCTCGTACAAATCAATGTGAACTTGAAGTTCAAAAGATTATCCACCTACAAGAAGTCGCAAATAGATTGCCTGATGCATTTACTGATGTCAAAAATGTGACAAAGTCACAAATACCAGCTGTTAATGTTCCTTGTAAGATTAAACTTCCTGAAGAAGATAATAAAATCATGCTAGCAAATGTGTCTAAAGCATGCCAGAAGCGTGGAAGACCTATTGGATCCAAGGATAAAACTCCAAGAAAAACAAGGAGACTTGATAATAAAGCTGGAACATCAAATGACATCGTAGAATTGATGATCACTGAAGAAACGTCTTCCAAAGATGATCAAACACCTGAAATTGTTGACAATGAAGAGATCTCGATAAATTATGTCATTTCAGGAAAGAGGTGGAATAGAAAAGAAATTGTCATGGATGATATATTTTCATATGCAGCTGCACTTGACATTTCTGAGGAAATCGAGGATCATGAACCTAGATCGATCTATGAATGTAAAAGAAGAAATGATTGGCCAAAATGGAAAGAAGCTATTGAAGCTGAACTGAAATCACTTGAAAAACGCCAAGTTTTTGGACCTATTGTCCAAACACCTGCAGGTATAAAACCCGTCGGATATAGATGGGTATTTGTGCGTAAAAGAAATGAGAAAAATGAAATTGTGAGATACAAGGCATGCCTTGTTGCTCAAGGTTTCTCACAAAGACCGGGAATCGATTACGAAGAAACTTATTCCCCGGTAATGGATGCAACAACATTCAGATTTTTAATAAGTTTATCAATTCTAGAAGGGCTCCGAATGAATTTAATGGATGTTGTAACTGCCTACTTGTATGGATCACTCGATAGTGACATTTACATGAAAATCCCTGATGGGTTAAAAATGCCTGAAGCATATAGTTCAAGACCCCGAGAGATTTACTCAATTAAATTACAGAGATCATTATACGGATTGAAACAGTCGGGTCGTATGTGGTACAATCGTCTCAGTGAATATCTTTTGAAAGATGGATATACCAATAATGTAATATGTCCATGTGTTTTTATTAAAAGGACAAAATTGGGGTTTACTATCATTACAGTATATGTTGATGATTTAAACATCATTGGAACCCCAGATGAACTTAATGAGACGATTGAATATTTGAAAAAGGAGTTTGAAATGAAGGACTTGGGTAAAACAAAACTCTGCCTTGGTTTTCAAGTTGAACATTTATCTACTGGAATCTTTGTCCACCAGTCTTCGTATATTGAAAAGATTCTTAAACGGTTTATTATGGATAAGGCATATCCTGTGAGTACACCCATGGTTGTACGATCATTAGAAAAGAATAAGGATCCATTCCGCCCAAGAGAAAAGGGAGAAGAACTTCTTGGTCCTGAAGTACCATATCTTAGTGCCATTGGTGCACTAATGTATCTTGCCAATTGTACACGTCCTGATATTGCATTTTCTGTCAACCTTTTTGCAAGACATAGTTCTGCTCCAACTCGAAGACATTGGACTGGTGTGAAACAAATATTTAGATATCTTCGAGGAACAATGGATATGGGTTTATTTTATTCTAAAGACTCAAAAGTGGAATTAGTTGGCTATGCAGATGCAGGATATCGGTCTGATCACACAAAGGAAGATCACAAACAGGTTATGTATTCACATATGGTGATACCGCAATATCTTGGCGGTCTACAAAGCAGACTCTTGCAGCAACTTCTTCGAATCATGCTGAGTTATTGGCGCTACATGAATCTAGTCGAGAATGTGTTTGGCTAAGGTCTTTGGTCCATCATATTCGAGAATCATGCGGTCTGTTAGTCAATAAAGGAAGCCCTACTATTTTATTTGAAGATAATGAAGCATGCATAACTCAGACTCGAGAAGGTTACATTAAAGGTGATAGGACAAAGCACATCGATCCAAAGTTCTTCTTTACCCATGAACTTCAACAAAGGGGGGAAATTGATGTTTGTCAGATTCGATCATGTGAAAATCCAGCAGACTTGTTCACAAAAGCACTTCCTACATCTTCCTTCGAGAAGCTGGTACACAAGATTGGGATGCGTAAATTTCGAGATCTATGCTGATTTTCATAGTCGTGTTAAAATGAGGGGGAGATATAATGCACTCTTTATTACACGTGTAACACATGTACTCTTTTTCCTTCACTAGGGTTTTTCCCACAGGGTTTTTCCTAGTAAGGTTTTAATGAGGCATGTTGTTTATACGAGTCATTCAAGGGGGAGTGTTATATATTTGAATGACTTTTAACCTTACAACTTACCCCATTAATTCTCACACCCTTTGGCTTTTCATGCTACTTGTAACCTACAAACTCTAGCCCTATATAAACCATTGTAAGATATGTGATTGATATATGAAATGAAAATTTTCTCTATTCTCTTAGTAATTTTGTTCTTGTAATGCTCTCTATATAATATATTCTATATTAGTTTGTAACAAATCAATAATTATAGAAGAGAAATCAATAATTATAGAAGAGAGTGAGGACCATTGTTCCATTAGAGTGAGAAGGAGATAGGCATATAGGCTGCTGTGCTAACAGAGTTTGCGAGTTGAGGATATGGTCCCCCGAACTTTTGATGAAATGGGGCACCAAGATGAGGGGATCCTTCTCTTTCGCTTTAATTTACAAGGTGACGTTCTCCCCCCGTCAACCTAACGTCTACTTCACCTTTTATTTTCCTCCTTTTCAAGTCTTTTCCTTTCTTAACTCCACTTTTTTCCAAGACTTACGAGCATGTATTTACAAATCCTACTTTTGAAAATTGAATAAATTATCCAAAGTATGGATATGGACTCCTACCTCATGATATGTACATCCTTTCATTTTTTCTTCATTCTAGAAATACCTCTTTAACGGCATGTATGCTGGTCGTTTTTTTATAAATAATATAAAATATGGGTCTTAATAATTTAGAATATGATTTTATATTTTAATTTCAATAATGATCCATATATTCCTTCACCGATTTGTATGCTCAAGTAGAATCCGGAGATATGGACAAAAAGTGGAACAAAGAGAAAAAAATATAAAAAAGAAGAGAGAATAATGAATTTTTTTATTACTAAAAGTAGGGGAATACGCAGTTAGGTTTGGTGCAGTTTGGAGGTCAAAATCGCACCAAACCACATATAACGGTTTTCTTAAATCTCCAACATCAGTCGCATTTGCGGTTGCGGTTTCTTGAACCGCGCAGTTGCGGTTGGTGCGGATCGACTTGCGATTCAACCATCAACTTGTACGATAAATGACAATAACTAAAAATAGTTCATTACAATTTTACTTATCAAATCTTAGAAATTTTTAAAAATAAAATGTACTATAAGAGTACAAGTGGTTACTACAAATTATATATGGCAATTTTTGCATTTGATGATATATATTATATCCCAAAATCCCAAATTCTTTATCTTTTAATTATTATATATGGTTATTTATGCTTTTTATGATACACATTATATATATTATATTATATATATAGCGGTTTGCGGTTGCGATTCGACTTTTCCGATTATTTGAAAATCAAATCTACAGTCAATTCACGAATATGCGGTTCCTGTAATTTCAATTCGCGTTCGATCCGCATTTTGTGGCTATCCGCAAAGAGCGGTGTGATTGGTAGCTGTGCGAGCGATATGTGCGATTGAGCGGATTACCTGTATAGCTCTAACTAAAAGTGTTATAAGAGAATATTAGAACTTTCTTAAAGATAAAAAATGAAGATATTTAAGGAAGCACTAAAATATTGTTAGATTATCATTTTGTGTTAAAATCCTTATAATTGAACTTAAGAACTCATATAAGGGAACTGTTAGACTTACTCTAAGTCGGTAGAACCACTTTTCCTTAAAACTTTTTTATTAAAACTTAACAATTTAATGACAAGAATTTTCTTCTTAATTATTAGATTGTATTTCAAAAATTATCCTGATTTTTTCAATTGAATGAATCTTTGATCAACTTCAAGAACTATCCGCATTTGACTAGTAAGTTGAATTAAATATTACGGATTACATTAGTTATTTTTTTGACTAAAATATACCAATTTTGGTTAAGTAAATTAAATTAACAGTTTTGAATAAACTGTTTGATAAATTAATGGTTGAATTATGTATTTGTATTTTAGTTAAATACATATCAATCCTTTAATTGAAAAAGTTCTTCCAACTAGTTTTTCAATATTGGGGTATTTATCGAAACGTCTATTTCAGATTAATCCCCCCAAAAAAACACAATACAAGAAAGTTTGGGCTTTACATGGGTTTATACAATTGAGCTCAGCCCGTAACTTCTTACCCAATTGATGTCAGCCCATCGCGTCAAATAGTACTGCCCCCTCCGTTTTCATTTATTTGTCTGGTCCACTTGTATACCATTTCTCGGTGGGCTATGTTTTATCCTAATGTTTTTTTCTTTTTAAAGTGAATTTATAGATACAGTAAAATTATAATAATATAACTAGACTAAAATCTGTGCCATGTACGAATTTTTTTAATATTATATAATTTTTTAAATTTTTTGAAGTGAAAAATTTAAGCTTTAAAATTTATTTATTTGAAGTTTTTAAAAGATATGATTTCATAATAATTATAAATATACACATATGTATATAAGTGACTGATATTTTAGTTTTAAAAGATAAAATGATTGAAAAATATAGTTTTATTGATATTAAAATGTGTGTTTACAAAAGATAATTATATTTTAATTAAAAAATAAATTTTAGCTCAGATAAATAGTATACAAATTATCTTTAATTTGTTATATCGACCAAATACAACTACTTATATTAAGATTTATTTTAGCTTAATTTGTTTAAACCCAGATCAATGGTAAAATTTTATGTATTAATGGTAAAAAAAATTGTTAGCTCGGACAAAAACACCTATTATTTCATTTTAGCTCGTCTAATTATTTTCTTATTTTAATTTTGATTTATCATGAATCAATTGTTTAATTTTTTTAAACTCAGATAAATAGTATATATTAATTTATTTTAATTTAACGCTATTATACATGCTAAGAAAGCATCTCTATTTTTGTTTTATTAAAGTAGTATGAAAATTTTAATTTTATGTTAGTCCGGTTTAATAATATATTTTGAGTCACATCGATAGTATTTCTTTTGTTTTACATGAGGCAGCAAATCTTTGTTTTATCCTCATGTCGTTATATCAATCAAATTTAGCTAATTGTATTTAATTTTTATTTTAGACCAAACGGATAATTATATTATTTTATTTTAGACCAAACTGATAATATATTATTTTGTTTTATCGTGATGACATTATATCGGCCAAACGAATTTTCTTTCAAATTTTTATATTGTTTTAGCCTAATCTAATAATATTAATTTCTTTAACGGAATTAATAGTCTTCATTATTTTATTTTAGTCAATGACTACAAATCGAACTAACTATATGTAATTTACTTTATTATATATTATTTTGTTTAGACTAAGATCATTAGACATATTTAAGTTCTATTTGTATTTATATAATTTTATTGTGAATACTAATCTATTTTTTAGAGTGTTTTATTATAAATATTACTATAATTATGGTGACCAGACCGAATATCAACCAAACTTTAATTGTTTTGTCTTTAATATAATAGTATAGATTATGGGGTTTTTTCATAATTTTTCAAATTTTACAATTTTTTTTGTAAAAATACTATCAATTTTTAAAAATATTTGCAAAAATACGTTATGCAATTTTGGAACATGTTGCAACCATGTCTGCAACTTAAATTTTAAAAATATTTACTTCGGTAAATTTGTAACCATATTTGCAACATAATTTGTAACCAAAATTGAAACATACTATGCAACCTGAAATGCAACCTAAAGCAGTTATACAATTTAAAATAAATACAACCCATTATACAACATCGTATTTTTACAAATATTTTTACAAATTCGTTCACGAATTGGTAAAATCGCAAAAAAATTTAAAAAATTACAGTTTTGATAAATTTCCTACAATTATTTAGAATCTTTTCTTCGCTTAATTTATATTTGATGTTAACCGTTTTGAGTACAACTTAAAGTTAAAAAAGTATATAATAACAAACTTTAGGAAAAAAGTTCTTCTGGACAGATGAAAATGTAAGGAAAAAGTTTTGGTTGTTAAAACATAGGGTTAAATATCAAAGTGATCACTCAACTAAATGTCATATATCAGTTTAATCATTAAACTTAACGGGGTATCATTTGGATCACTAAAATAATAATAAATATCAAACCGATACCTCAAAATATGTGATCGAGAATTAAAATTTATTTTTAGAGTTCTAAACTTTATTTTAAAATCTTATTACAACCAAATGAAAAGTTATGAATTCATAGTATTTTAGATAAATTTTAATTCTCGAACACATATTTTAAGGTATACGTATGATATTTATTATAACTTTAGTGATTCAAATGATATCCCGTTAATTTTGATGATTAAACTGATATATGACTTTCAGGTGAGATGACCACTTTGATATTTATTCCTTAAAACATATTCCTAACTTTTACAACTTCTAGTTGTGTTTTATTTATTTTTATATAAAAAAGATAATTAGTTCAATCTTGCGTTCTTAAATTGATCTTAAAAAAGAGGAGGAGGCTGGTTACGAGATAATAGCAGAAGGAGAAGAAGAACATAATCATATTATTCAAGGTTTTAATCCAAAATTATGTGTGGTGGGAAGGTTCATCGTTGAAGGAAAGGTTGATTTTCTTGCATTGCAGCACACGATGGCTGCAATTTGGAAACCGGGCAAAGGAGTCTACATGAAGGAGTTGGACTCAAACTTGTATCTATTTCAATTCTATCACGAGCTAGATGTCAATAGGGTAATGGAAGGTTGTCCTTGGTCCTTTAACAGGCGCCCTTTAGTGATGGCGCGTCTCAAGAATGGAGAGAACCCAAGATGCGTAGAGCTAAATTCAATGGATTTGTGGGTACAGATTCACGACATGAGGCCGGGTTTTATGTCAGAAAAAGTGTTGAAGAACATTGGAAACTTTGTTGGTCATTTCGTTCGTTGTTGTCCAAATAATTTCAGGGGGGTGTGGAGGGAGTATATGAGAATAAGAGTCACCATCAACTTGAAAAACCCAATAAAAAGACGAATGAAAATCAAAATGGCTGGAGATGAATGGTATTGGATAAACTTCAAATATGAAAACATTCTTCAGTTCTGTTTCATTTGTGGAGTTATTGGTCATTCGGAGAAATTCTGCAGTAGATTATTTGAAACCCCGGAGGAAGAAATTATTAAGCCACACGGACCAGGGATGAGAGCACCCCTCAGAGGCCAAGTTAAGCCGATAGGTGCAAAATGGCTAAGAACAGAGATGCACGGCGGAGCTGGCAGCTCGGAAACGGTGAAAAAGGGTGATGGAGTGAGCAAGGAAACCACGACTTTCGATCCACAATTTACTCCAACAATTCAGGAAATTAGTTTGGAAAGAGAAAATCAAGGGATTTCGGAAATTCAAAGTGGAAAAACAAGAGCGGGAAATGAGTTAGTTACTGCACCTATGTCTATCACTAAAATTACGGGAGTCGATAACAATAAAAAGGATTTTACGGTTATAGAGTCCAAGAAGCGTCGTACTGGAGATGGGATGGATCCTCTCAATAATATGGGTTGTAATAAAGATGTGATCATGGAAATAAGTCCTGAAACTGAGGAAGAACAAGATACAGATAGAATGAAGGAAGGCGTGTCAAAAAACGGGTTAAGGGCGAGTGTCCAGGAGGATGCTCGCCTATCATTATGACGACCTTAAGCTGGAATTGCCACGGGCTTGGGACCTAGTGGGCTTTTCAATTCCTACAGGAAATTATTTTCCAAAAGAAACCCGATTTTGTGTTTTTAAGTGAGATTATTTGTAAAAAGAAGACAGTAGAAAGACTGCAGAACTCAACAAACTTTGAGGGAATGGTAACGGTGGAAACACAAGGGCTTAGTGGAGGCATTGCTATGTTATGGATGTATAAAGAAGAAGCAATTTTAAACTCTTTTAGCAAGAATCATATCGATATGAGGATAAAGAATAAAAGTGGGAATGAGTACAGATTGACGGGAGTGTTTGGCGAACCTGACAGGAGCAAAAGACAAGAAACTTGGAGTATGCTGCGTACCCTAGCAATGAACAATTCCCTTCCTTGGTGTCTCATTGGGGACTTTAATAATATGACGTCACAAAATGATAAGGCAGGAGGCAGACCTTATCCACAAAGATTGATTCAAGGGTTCAGAGAGGTGTTGAATGATTGCAATTTGGTTGATATGGAGTTGAGAGGTTACCCTTATACTTGGGAAAGAGGGGCTGGGACTTCAGAATGGATAGAAGTTCGTCTTGATCGAGCCATAGTTAATATTCCTTTTCTTGATGTGTTTGCGGATGCTACGCTCACTAATCTTGAGATCTCAACTTCAGATCACTGCCCCATATTGCTGGAGCTTCAGAAAATCATAAAAGATGTTCATATAAAGAATTTCAGGTTCGAGAACGCTTGGCTTCGCGAACCAATGTGTCATCAAATTGTCGAAGAAGTGTGGGCAGGAAATACAAATAAGACATTATTTGAGAAGCTAGAGAAGTGTTCAAGTATTTTATCAACCTGGGGCCAGGAAATTACCGGAAGCTTTAAGAAGAGAATTCATAATTGCAAGAGAATTTTGAAGGCTATGAAAGGAAGGAGAGATAGTAACTCAATCTCAGTGAGCAGAGAAGCACAGAAGAAGTTGTCTGAGGTATATGTGCAACAGGAAGTGTTTTGGAGGCAACGGTCTAAACAGCTGTGGTTAAGAGAAGGTGATAATAATAGTAAGTTCTTCCATTCCTCGGTAAAAAAGAGACGAGCAATTAATAAAATTTGTAGTCTAAAAAACAGTCAGGACCAGCTCGTGGATTGGAATACAGGGTTGGAAAATGTGGTGACGGATTATTTCTCGGAGTTATTTACCCGGTCTCATACAGAATGGCAATAAGTGATTGATTGCATTGAGCCTAAAGTGTGCAGGGATCAAAACGACATGCTGCACAAACCTGTGAAAGAAGCAGAAGTCAAGGCTGCATTATTCCATATGCACCCGGATAAAAGCCCAGGGCCAGATGGAATAACGCCGGGGTTTTATCAAAAGTTTTGGAAAATCGTTCACACTGATGTGGTGCAAACTGTTAGACAGTTCTTCGAAACTGGTCGAATTGATAACCACCTGGTGGATACCAATTTAGCCTTGATTCCAAAAAAGAGATACCCTCAATCTATGAAGGATATAAGACCAATATCACTTTGCAATGTGATATACAAGGTAATCTCAAAAGTGTTGGCAAACCGCTTGAAGAGAATTATAGATTTGGTTATATCCGATAATCAGAGCGCTTTTATCCCTGGTAGACTCATCACGGACAATGTCATGGTAGCTCATGAGCTAATGCATTTTCTCAAAAGGAAAACGTAGGGTAAGCAAAGCTGGATGGCGTTAAAAATTAACATGAGCAAGGCCTATGATCGGGTGGAGTGGAATTATTTGGCTGCAGTGTTAAATAAAATAGGCTTTGATCATAAAGTGGTTAAGTTGTTCATGGCATGCATTTCCTCCGTTAAATACAAAGTCTCTCATGCTGGAAGAAACTTTGGTCATTCACCCCGTCTCGGGGCATCAGACAAGGTGATCCTTTAAGTTCTTATTTGTTTCTCTTATGTATTGAAGGCTTTTCTGCTCTTATTCGTAAGTATGAATCGAGAGGGTTAATACAAGGTATTATAGTCGCACAAAGAGCTCCTCCCATATCACATATTCTTTTTGCGGATGATTGTTTTGTTTTCTGCAAAGCAAGTATAGAGAGTGCCAACCAAATCATGGAAATGCTTCATACATTTGAAACAGCTTCTGGTCAGCAGGTGAACGTAGACAAATCTTCAGTATTTTTTAGCAGAAATGCTGGTGCAGCTCTTAAGCATGAATTACGTGATAAGTTGAGGTTTGTGGAAGCAGATGAGAATAGTTCCTACCTAGGTTTGCCTAGTCTTATTACAAGGAAGAAATCTGCGGTATTTGGCTTTATTAAGGAGAGGCTGCAAGATCGAATAGAAGGCTGGGATAAAAAACAGTTGTCAAGGGGGGCTAAAGAGGTTCTAATCAAAACAATTGGTCAAACAATACCGAACTACACCATGAGTGTGTTTTTATTACCAGTTGAAATTTGCAGGGATTTGGAAAGAGTTATGTGTAAGTACTGGTGGAAATCGGATCGGAAAAAGGAAAGAGGTATTCATTGGGTCTTGTGGGATAGAATGTGTTCAAGGAAAAACGTAGGAGGAATGGGCTTTCGCAATATCAGGGACTTTAATGTAGCTCTCCTAGCTAAACAGGCATGGAGGTTGATTCAATTTCCTTAAAAGCTGGTGAGCCGTGTTTTTAAAGCCAGATATTATCATGCAGGTTCATTTTTAGAAGCTCAACTTGGTAGTAATCCGAGCTATATATGGAGAAGCGTTCTAGCAGCCCAGAGTATGGTTAAACAAGGAATAGCTTGTCGTGTTGGCAATGGAGAAAGTATAAACATCATTACAGATCCTTGGTTACCAAATGAACAAGACCCATATATTCATACGAGAAACGCAGTTATTGAGAATCAAACAGTTTCGTCATTGATGATCACAGGTGAAAAAGATGGGATGTTGACTTAATTGCAGACGTCTTCGATCAACGAGATACAGAGATTATTGTCAATATTCCTCTGAATGACCAAGTCAAAGACAACTGGTATTGGAAGCAAGATAAGTTGGGACAATATTTAGTTAAGGGAGGTTACTTGCTTTTACAGGAAATGAAGGAAAACGTCACAGTGGTTAACAATTCTGGATTTTGGAGGAATTTGTGGAATTTAAAAATTCCTCCAAAAGTAAAAAACTTTTTATGGCGTGCTGCAAATAATTGTCTCCCTACCAAAGATAATTTACGCAGTAAACATGTACCTGTGAATGAATGGTGCCCTACCTGTAATTCAAGCTCAGAAACGGTGCTACATTCTTTAGTCATGTGTTCCTTTGCTCAGCAATGTTGGAGCATTTTTGATTTGAAGGCTATATCTGGTGCCTCTCTCATATTTTATGACTGGCTGCAAAAGGTGTTTGAACAGAGAAATAGAACACAAGTTCATATTACAGCAATGATAACCTGGACGATCTGGAAGAACATGATCGAATTAGTGTGGCAGCAAAAAGGCATGGAGTCTGTTAATATAGTCACGCCGGCAATGTCTGTCTTTAACCAGTGGAAATTTGTTCAGGATAACACTTTTAGCGTCTCAATGGGTTATATGACCCAGGAGGATGGTGTAGAACAATGGCGAACTCCAACAGTTGGTAGAGTTAAAGTTAATTCTGACGCAGCGATATTTGCAAATCCAAGCAAGTACAGCCACGCTTTTGTCGTTAGAGATCACGAGGGTAAATTGATTGAAGCAAAATCAAGATGCTGTCAAGGCTCAGTAATACCAGTCTTAGCAGAGGCAATGGGAGTTAGAGAAGCTCTCAGCTGGGTCAAAATGAAGAATCAATATAATGTGAAGGTGGAGACCGATTCCTGGAGTTAGTTCAGTAGATACGCAGCTTGAAAGGAATATGTCCTAAGTCCAATCAGGTATTAGGATTTAGGAATAACTTTTATGTAGTCTATTTTGATTTCATTGATATTAATAAAAGACTTGTTTTGTTTTTATTACGGGATCTATCTATTTAAGTGTTTAAATAAGATATACCATAGTTTAGAGTAAAGCTTTTTATGGATTATGATGAGATCATAATAGTGAGACCTAAAAAGATGATAACTCTAAACTTAAATAATTCCTGGTCATAGGATTACTAACTGGTAATTAATAATCCGCAAAGATCGGTACATACTATGCTTGCTTCATTATGAAGGATGTCTGTTCTCATAGACATTTGTGTGGTGACACTATAGCTAGTATGTAGGTGCTTATTATGGAATAAGTTCACTGAACATGACTCGCACAACTGAACAACTGATGGAGTTCACTCACGTGTCAGCAGTTGTTCACATAGTGATAGTTGTACAAGTATCCTTAGACTTGAGGTCATCATAGTAATCTTGTGTACACTGAACTATGCTTTGGTTTAGTTCTTAGTCTCCAGGGACAATTATTAGGGCTCTTCTGGGTATAGGAATTTGTACACGTAGATAGTGTATGATCAATAAAGGATCTACCCCTTCCAGTGAAGGAAGTGAATGTTCAAGGCTGATCCACTTATGCTAGTTCAGGAATCTCTGGCCAGAGTGAATGAAATTAGAAAGGAGTTTCTAATTTGCATAGAACGAAGCATAGTAAATGGTAAGCAAGTGATTGAATTAGATAGGCTTGACACGAGATCCATGCCTTGTATTTAATCGGGACATTGTAGGGTAGAAGGAGTTTATTGTACGGTAACTATTCACTGACAGGTTCTTGGTATTCTAAGCAGTGAATTCATATTATCCGGATAGTCGCGATATGTTGAGAAGCATCACTCACGATGTAGAATAAATGTGATTAATTAATTAATCATATTTAATAAATTAGAGAATTTATATAAATAATGATAAAATAGTTTTATTATTATTTATTTCTACCACCGGCTTAATATTGAACCTACAGGGTCACACCATAAAAGAGAATGATTTAATGGTGGAGGAATTAATTAATAATGGCTAATAATTATTTATTTATGAAATAAATAATTAATTGGAAAATTTAATAATTGATTAAATGAGATTTAATTGATTATAAATTAATTAAGAAAAGTTCTTAATATTATTAATTAAAGGATTTAATTTTTGGAAATTAAATCAAGAGAGAGAATTATTTCTAAAAGTGTTTAGAAAAAGGATTAATGATTAAAAGGTATTTTAATTATTAATGAGAATAATAAATGGGATAATAATAATAATATTTATGGGAAAATTTCAGCTGAAAATTTTGCCTATAAATACACTATTATAGATCCTAATTTTATTTCAACCCCAAAAACCCAAAAGTTTTAGAAAACCAAATTCTCTCCACCTCCTCCTCCTCCTAAAAGTCGTTTTCTTGGTGGATACTTGTGGAGTGCTTCACACTTGAGGATCAACTTCTAAGGATCTCTGATCGTTGTCTCCGAATTATTTTAAAGGTTAGATTCGATCACTCGAATTTTTATTCACGATTTATATGCTTTTATTTGGATTTTATATGTGTAAAAGTATTTTGGCATGCCCCGCTGCGTTAAAAATCCAACAATGGTATCAGAGCATAGGTTGTATGCATATAGATCTGTGGTAAAAATTTCAGAATTTTATGTGCTTGTATGACTTAATTATGATTTTTACAAGTTATATCATGGATTAATTTTGTCTGATGAGAAATCATTTTTCAGAATAATTTTGAATGTTGATCTGGGTTCTACAAGTGTTGTAGATCGTCTGGGTATTTTTTTCATAATTTTAGGATGTATAGATTTTTTATTATGAATTTTTGAAGTTCTTACAATTAAATTCGTAATTAAATAAATCATATATATATATATAAATTGATTGTTTGTAAGTATACATCCGTATATGTGCTGCTGTGCTGTTCTCTGTTTAAAGTCTGCTGCACGGAAGACAGAGAAGACAGGTGAGTACAGCGCACGTTTTCCGAGTAAAGCAGGCGGCGGCTGCTGCGAGAATAAAAAAAATAGGGTGTCACGCATTCCATGAATGCGTTACACACCTGTGGCGCATTCACGGAATGCGTTACACCCTTTAATGGCTTAAAAGGGGTGTAACGCATCACCGGAATGCGTTACAGGGCTTGTAACGCGTTCCTGTAATGCGTTACAGCCCGTCTGTTGATTTTAAAATTGATTTTCTGGGAGTTTCGTAACTCCGTTTTGGGCGTGCAATATACCGTTGGATTCGTTTTTCCGAGACGGATCTAATGGAGTGATCAATTTTAGTTTATATAAAAGTTTTGAACTGTTTATATTTCCATGAAGTGTTTTAAAGCTGTTTTTGATCGTTTGAATTGATTTTAAATGCTTCTTGTGATATATAGAGATGTATATTGCTTGTTCTAATGTGCTAGATGATGTAGCATGCCTACATTGATGTTTATTCATGTTGATATATGTGATATATGCTTAGTTTATCATGCGATGATAGATTTAGGTGAACTTAAATGAATATAAGGCGTTTGTTAGACAACCTAGTATAGTGAAATTATTTCATAACCTTAAGAATAATATTATGAATACAATCATGAGATTCTTGTGTTTATGAAACACGTAATTGAATATGAATTTTCGATATGAGAGAAAGGATGATTCTGTCAACAACAGATTTCTATCTGTAAGAAAGGGTTATTAAGTGACGCCTCTTGACAATGCTCCACCCGATCTGGGAATCATGTAACACCCCCAGATCCGGGGTCGGGGATCCGGGTCGTCACGAGTTCCATTTCCCTTAATAACACCCAATCTTAATAATTACTCAACTACTCTGTACTGTGACCCCACAATAAACACACACACCACACGTTATAGTCTCAGAGATGAACATCCAAAAATAACCACAAGTCATTTTATTCCACAATTATCTGCCAATACACCTTAAAAGGTTTTCTGAATAAATTTACATTTCTTTGCCATTATTACAATTCATAAATATAAATAAATCTGGTACATTAAAAGTTGAAAGTCTAGCCTATTGGTAGTTCCTACCTCAGCTACGACGGCATCAATGCTTCTAGAAAACTGCGGAACGTCTCCTAATCGCTTGCGAATCGGGAGCTTGGTTCTGTTCATCTTTTCTATCTGTTGTTATGTGATGAAAGAAGAAAGCAAGGGTGAGCAGGAAGCCCACCAAAATAATATGTATAATGATTAATAGTATATGAGCCTACTCATAATACTCATGAAAGTCTTGGTCAAAAGAAATGAACCAAGTTTGAGATCTTAATGCGATGAAGTCGTAAAATATTCAGTATATATACATATATACTTTTCAAAATATTGGAAGTCCTCTTCCATGCATAATATACACAAAGTCCCAGTGTATAACTGTATAAAAAAAATATCGTTGCAAGGTGATCTCATATATCTAACCTTGTCTCAACGTTTTTCTGAAAATCTTTGTCATTCATAAGACAATTATTAATTAGATATAAGTTTAAAAGATGAGGTTACCAAATACCCCAATATACTTATATCTTTCCCAATACTACTTGAACTACCACCGTTCAAGTTATAATCAGTTTCAAAAGTTCATCACATAGATGAGACTACAAGACAAGATTTGAATAGATTCAATCTTTGAAATATTATTGAATGAAATAAAGTTACGAGATACTTTATTTAGTCCCGATATATATATATCCACATATATATATCTCTTAAACATTTCCTGGAACCTCTGTTATGTAAAGTATGAACAGAGTTTGAAACATCCAATGAATTTTGGAAAGGAAAAGAATTTTGGCATAAACCAGATATCTTGCTGATCAGGCAAAGATACCAATAAGTAACCTTTTCTACTAGTAGATGGATGAATCCCCCACCGGTCATCACCCTGGCCACATAAGGACCTTGTGCTGGACCGCCACCCGGCCTCTTACGCGTTGATGGACTGCCACCCAGCCACTTACACTTTCATAGACCGTACCCCGGCCTGTCGCTTATGCCGACTCAATTAGATGGGCTTACTTCCCGAACATTGGGCAAGTAATCAATTCATTTACCAAAACTGCAACCTCGTTGCGAATATAAAATACACCACAGAGCCGGATTCCCCAGGTTTTGAGCGATTATTTAAATCCCCTTAAAAAGGAAGATCTTAAATATAAAAATGAGTTTTGGGATCCGCTCTGACTTTAAAAATCATTTTTGAAGACTCGAAAACAATTTATAGAGTGTTTGGAGTAAAGCTGATTTAATGAAGTAAATCAGTCCCCAGAATATTTAGAAAATGACTGAATATTATTATTTAAATAATATTCCCATAAAGAATAATCTTTATAAAAATATTTGAAGTGGAAGTATTAAAACTTATACTTGAAACGAGTATTAAATAACCAAAGATATACTTATATGAAAGTATTATCTTTATTTGAATAATCGAAAATAAGTTTGATTATTGACACTTTATTCTTTAATAAAATAAAGAATATATTTTAGTAATAAGCGGAGTCATAATACCTCGAATGAATATTATAAATAATATTCATAAAATAAAGGAGTCATACATCCTCGATTGAATATCCAGGTAATATTCAATAATAATATAAAGGAGTCATAAGCCCTCGAATAATATTCGAAATAATATTCAATAATTAATATAAAGTTATCGAATAACCCTTATTCGATTAATAGTTTGGAAAACTATAACCATATATATATATAAATATATATATATATATAAATATATATATATATATATCCATATCCATATATACAAAATCTACTCGGGATCCTCGACTCCCGGTTTTAGAAAATATTTTCACCTTTGGGTCCCTATACTAAGGGTATATGCAAGTTACCGCTATCCTCTAGCATAGGCATTATCAACTGAACCAAAAGATATATAACTCAAGAATATGAGACAGGCATGCATACGTACCATATCACATGCTACAATATATCGCAAGAATTTGCTAATATAACCGTCATGCATCTATTACAAGATAATGCATATACAAGTGTATACATCACAACAACAGTATAACGGATAGAAAACTTGCCTGAGCGACTAGGGGTTACGAATGGCTCGGGACGAGTCTGGTAACCTATAAACAACAAGTAAGTTGGAATTAAACCAAAGTCACTTGTAAATCTATACTTTAACTAACTTAGACTCTAACGCTTGTTTTGCGCTCACTGATTCGCTTAAGTCACTCGGGTACCCTCGGCTCCACCATTTTTAATAATTTAACCTTTACGAGTTTTAAAGCGATTCCTTCGCGAGTGTCTTACCAACTGCCTAACACACTTACCATAAATGTTTCATACATTAATTAACCCTTATTGGTCTTTAACCTATGTTTCAAAGTAAGGCGAGGGGAAAAGTTTCGTTCGCGAAACGCCGTTACTTGAAACGGTCGTTTCTCCTAAACCGTGCATCGGAATCGAACGAACTACATATCAAAACGAAGCTCGTAACATGAGCTATCTAAACATGGCAGTGGTCATAATCTAGCAGGGGGTTCTCGGGTCCTAATATTATGCACAAAAACAGTCCAAAGAAAATCGGACGTTACGACGGCTATGTTTACGCGATTACCAATGTTTAAACTACTCCAATTAACCACCAACCAACTCATAACCATCAATACAACAAAACTTCACCTAAACCATACCACATCAGTCCATAATCTCCAAGGTTTTCAACTCAAACAACCACAATCAAGACCTATGAACTATAATCAATCTTCAATTACCAAAACACTTCCAAATCAAACCAAACTACTAATAATCACAATCCTTGCTTCTCATTTCACAACACCAACCATTAAACTTACTAACAAATAAAGTAAAGGCTAGGGTTTGAAGTTTATACCTTCCTTGGGAGGTGTTAAGTTTCTAGGAAGCCTTAGGGAGCCTCTTACAAGCTTGATCTTTCCAAAGAAATCAAGAACACAAAGTTAGGCTTTGAAGTTTCTAAAAGTCCGATTTAAAGAACTGTAAAAATGAGGGTCTTACCATGATTATTTGGACGAGACTTGTGAACAAGAGTTTTAGGCCATCTCAATACCTTTCCAATGAGCTATAGAACACAATATTTGAGTGAGAAATGAAGGAGATACAGCAGTTTTAGTGTTCTGGTTCTGTTTTGGCCGAAAGCATGAAGAACAATGCTTGGTTTCTTTTTGATCTTGATGAAAAATGATTTTACTTGGCTTGGTTGCTTTGATTTTTGTGTTTGTTTTAGTAAATTACCTAGTTGCCCTTGATTTTGTGTGGTTCTCATTCAACCACACCTCCTTCCTTCCCATGTCATGCTTGTGTCATCCTCATGATGTCATCCTCCCCTCCTTGTCCTCTTTCTATTGGTTGGATGACATCATCCCCACTAATCCCTTTGATTAACTTCCTAATCGTTTGCCTAATGACCGCTGATCTGTTATACGGTTCGCTTAACTTTCGTTTTCGTTTATCGTTTGAGGGATCATACCCGGGATCTTATTACTTAGGTTCCCTTAACCTTTCTCAATACATTATATTCCTTTTTATGATCCTCTATTATAATCCTTTAATTTAAATCCTTTTATCCTGTTACCTTATACTCAATTCTTTCCGTATCTATTGGATTTCCGGGAAAAATCAAAGTGTTCGGATTTGAATTCTGACGATCTTTACATACACTTATATCCCATATAAAGTACTAATAAAATCTCAGAATATCCATATCAGAACCCCTACATAGTGTGGCATGAAAAGTTTTCTCATTCAGCAAAAACATTATTCATAAGGGTTTCAAAAATTTCCAAAAATTGGGGTTATTACAGTCTCCTCTCCTTAAAAGGATTCCGTCCCGGAATCAGATAGAAATGTATAGGGATACTTTCTTAGTATTGCACTTTCTAACTCTCAAGTCAATTTTCCCACATTGTGGTTCTACCATCAAACTCTTACTAGTTTGATAACCCTTCTCCTAAGCACTTGTTCCTTTTCGATCTATAACCCTTTCTGGTTGCTCCCTATAGGTTATGTCTGGTCGCATGCCTATGCGCTCATATGCCCCTATTTATCTGGCATCCGAATTACATTTCCTTAACATTGATACGTGAAACACGTTATGACTTGCTACATGTTCGGGGGTAGGGCTAGCTCATATGCTAACTTCCCAAACGTCTTAATATATCCAAGGGTCCAACAAATTGTAGACTTAGCTTTCCTTTCTTTCCGAACCTCATCAATCCTTTCCAAGGGATACCTATAACATTACTAGGTCCCCTATTTCATACTCTTTGTCCTTTCGTGTCATGTCCATGTTGGGCTACTACCAGCCGTCCTCTGATTAGATCTATCATATCCTTGGTCCTTTGGACTACTGCGGATCCGAGCATCTTGCGCTCTACAACTTCATCCTAACATAAGGGAGATCGACACTGTCTTTCCTCAAGGATCTCATAAGGCGATATCTCGATAATGACATATGATCTATTATCGTAAGATAACTTAATCCGTGTTAAGTGATCATTCCAGATTCTTTCAAGTCTATTGCACAGATTCTCATTATAGCTTTTAACATTAGGGCTTTTGCTTCTCAATACCCATTCTTTTCCAGTTCGTAATCGCTACTACCTTCCGTTCCTAATATTATACTGGTTATACTTTTGCTCGCTAGCGTTCTATAACCTTTTAATAACCACGTCAACCTTAGTATCACGAATGTGTTTCCATTCCGAATACTACCACAACTTTATTACTCCTTTTTCAGCTGTTTCTATTTCCCAAAGTTTGATCAATCATATAGAAGTAAAGGAATTTGTTGAGAGATCACTATGATCATGAACACTTGTTATATCGCATAGTTAGTACAGAAGGTGGCCAGCCTTTAGTACTTGACAAGCAATTAAACAATAGATGGTATCCTACTAGGCTTCTATCACACAGATAGATAGTCATTCGGCAATACCTCCCCTTCTGGAAGGGTTGTTCTTCTCAGCTTATATGAAATGAAAAGAAGAGAAAAGAACGAATTGAAGAGAATTGTATATATGAAAAAAAATATACTGCCACAAAATATCTGGCTTGGAACCTACCTCTGAACTATAGAGGTTTGTCATAGGAGAACAAATCATATTCGTATATAAATCAACATCAAGTATTATAGCATCGCATTTCACGTGCCTAAATATTTCTATTCCGTCCATCATTCTATGGACCCACACTCTTCCTCGAGCTTATACATAATCACCTTTGAAACTCCCTCGACATCGAAAATCGAATCTGGGATCTCATTCTATACATCATCGTTACTAGAATTCTATGCTTGCACCGCAACCTTCCTCGTGTAATAATACGACTCTCTATTGATAAGAAAGAATAATTATTCACTAGGTAGATACTCTACTTAATTAGTCTATCAATGATAACTTATACACTACCACGACCCGATTAGTGGTACTCAATCTCAACACCCATTCCAATACAACTCTCACGGTTATAATCAGCTCATTACTCGCAGAATCATTGCTGCCTTACTATGGTCCACCACTGACCTACTGTAGTCATTCATTTTCCATGAAGTCTTAATAGCTAACCATACGGAGTCCATACATCTCGTATCTAATTCTCCTAAGGAGTTAACATAACCACCAATCACAATTCATGAAGAACACTCCAAACTCTAACGTACTTTCATGACATGAAGTAGATAAAATTGCAGAAGAGTTTCGCTCAAAGCAACGATAGCAGGTTAATACCATTCTTAATCATACGCCCTAAATAGAAGAATTAACTCAAGGGTTCATCTAGTCCTTTTTGAAACATGGTCCTGGCTTATCTCAAGATAGGACCTTCTAAGATAGATAGCCCGTTCATGGCGATTACACCAATTAAACCTTTACCAACTACTATTACGGTTGGTTATTGCACAGTCATCAGAAGGAATGTCAATCTTCCAAACCATAATTCAACCTTCATATTTTTAACCATCATCACTGTATTCCTCTCGCACGAGCGCCTATAATTATTCTCTTACATTTAAAGCGTCGGCCACCTCTTTGGCCTTTCCTAATAGTAAAATTTCCTTATAGTCAATTTCATTTTAACCACTTTCACAAATTTTCTACCCTATTTCCGATCACTGCTTGAGTGAAGATGTTTTCCATAAGTTATTGCCTCAGTCTTTAGAGGCTAATCACTGTCAAGACTAATTCTCAATCATACTTAGAACATCTTTTATCCTGGGCCCTAATTGTCCTGAACAATTTCGACCCTTACTGGTTCGATTCATACTTTCTCGTGGTTCAACACGTGCCACACTTGGCATCATTATAATTACGTCATATTTCCTTTATCAACATTTTTATTCTTGAGAATTTCGGATATTTCCTTTCTCCTTGTAAAACCTCTAAGGTTATCCTTCAATCGTTCCTCCTGTATTCCCTATATACAGGGCATATCAAAATACCATTTACTATTACTAGAACCATTGTCTATATACCTCTGAAAATTTCTCCACTGATACTTAAAGGTTGTTGTTACCTTGACCCTTTCCAAATCCTACTGTCAAACTCATACTATCCCTACTAAGGGTGAAATGCCAACCTTTATGCATTCCCCTAGGATTCATTTTAAGTTACCGATGTTCTATCCTTAATTCCACCTTTAAAAGGTACCTGCATCCTTCCATGGATAAATCAAGTCATATATCCTTGATAGATTATCTTATTCATCATTCCTACCTCGATAGTCTATACCTAACTTCATAATAGCATCCTTATTCAAATTGAGGTCAATCCATATGGCCTCCAAAAGATAACAATGGTCATCCGCTTTTCTTTCCTGATTTGGTAATGATAACATGGATGTTCTGGAAGATATTGGTCATGTTCAACGTGAACTTCTTCTTAATAATTCCTTATTTACTTTTGTTGTTTATCTCAACAGTCACCTCAATGTTGGGATATCTTTCATACCTGGCGTCTCCCTTTCTGGGTATCATGCCACCGGTCTTACACTTCATATTCTTGAAGGTCACTTCCTTCATCCAATTTTCCTAGTTTCTTACTTCCTAGTCTCCTCAGTCTATCCGCGTCTCATTGTTTATCCTTCGAACTATCTCAATGTTTCCTCAAATCCTCCCAACTTAAAGGGGATAAAATATATGCATCTCTTATGCCTTCAACCGTCAACTTTAACTCATGGTGAATCACCCTCATCCTGACGATCATGTACTTTTCTATTTCTATTAATATGAGTCTTTAGGGTTTCCTCATACCCAACTCCCTTATCATTCCTCAAACTCTGTTGCCTTTATATTCCTTTCCACTTCAATTCCTTTTTATTTTCCTTTCTCTTATCATTATTTCATGAACCAACACAACATAAGCATTGATTTCAAATATCCCGTCATTCTGGATTCGTGTCCTCAGAACGAATCTTGATAACTTTTACAACTTAGATTCATAATTCATCATACTCGTATGCCTTTGTTCTGGCTCTAAAGCTTTTACACTATTCCATAACCTTGGGAATTACTTTCCCGAAAACAATTGGCTGAACTTTAATCAGTTTATTATAATCTCTTGCTCCGTGCCTTCCTTGGCCTTTCACCAGTAGGTGGTCTCTCTCTTAGGAGGGTAAGTGACAAAAACAGTCTTTTGTGGTTCGTCAATCATTTAGAATCTCAAATGATTCCTCTATTTCCTTTAGCCAGGCTCTTGCCTCGACTGGGTCAACCTGTTCCTTGGAACTCTAAGAGCTTAGCGACTTAAAGGTCATGAAAGAATTTCCTACCGCATTGTTTCCTCAAGGTGGTGGTTGGGGATAATAGTCTAAGTTCTTTTTAGACAGGTCCATGAATTGCCGTATAGGAGTACCGTCTCGGGTCTCCTTTCCTTACTCGACTTTTCGTTTCCTTAGTATGAAATGTTTCATCCTTCTCCCATACTTGGGGTTATCTTATACGTTAAAATCCTCATTTTCCACTTTATTATGTTATGGGTTCCTTCTATCTTGATGGCGACCTCCCTGACTATCACGTTCAGGGTTTGCTCTAAATCTTATTCCTCAAACTAGCTTTCATCTAAGATCTCATCTTTAAGCTCTTAAACATTAGGAACCCAAATTCTATAGGAATACCTCATTATTCCCTTATCATCTTTCTCGGTATTAATCTCATATTTATTTGTTGGCTCTCTGCCTTCATTCATCACCTTTTTCTGGCACAATATGTTCTTTTCCAATAATTCGGTCTGTATTACAATCTCAAACAGCTTTTCGGTACCGGCTCCGGTTACCTTCACTTCTATTTCCATTTTCTCAAAATCTCGTATAAACTCTCCCAAAGACATTATCATCTTGAGTCTCTCCTTTTTACTAAGGGCATCAGCCACCACATTGGCTTTCCCCGAATGACAAGGAATCTCCCAATCATAATTCTTGATTAGCTCTAACCGCCTCCTCTGGCGTATGTTGAGCTCTTTCTGCGTAAAATTGTACTAGAGCTCCTATGGCTTGTGTAAATCTCGCACTTCTATCCATACCAGTAGTGCCTCCAATATTTAGGGCAAACTATTGTCGTGAGTCCAAGATCATGGGTGGGATATCGAATTTTATATTCCCCTAATTGTCTTGACGCAGACGCGATTATCTTGCTGTGCTATATAAGAAGCACCCTAATTCCTTATGCGAAGCGTCACTTACAAATCACAAAATCTTCTTTTTCCATTCGGCAACGCCAACATAGGGGCCGTCACCAACCTTTGCTTCAGTTTTTAAAAGCTGTTCTCGCATTTCTCTGTCTATTCGAACTTCTCAGTCTTATGAGTAAGCCGCGTTAAAGGGGCTACTATCTTTACAAACTTGAACGAACCTCTGGTAGTGACCGGCCAATCCTACCTCTGGTAGTCGACCCAACCAGGGTCATCAATTCATCAGTGGTCCTTTATCCAATCTCGTCAGGATCCTCCATGGGATCCTCCTCAGCAACTATCCCTTCTAGGACAACATCCTCAACCGCTACATCCTCAATATCAACATCATCCGGTCCTGCGTTAGGACGCTCTATTGGATCCACAATCTGATCTCCAATTAGTAATAAAACATCATCGCGTTGATGTTCCTCAACTTCAGGGTTCGGAGTCCCGCTACCATATACGATAACGAACTACGCTTCTATCGCTACATTTATAAGGGTTCCCATAAGGGTTTTAACTGTCAGTACTACGTTAGGTAGTCCGACTATGAACTTGGCAAGAGTTCTTATTATCTTAGTGAACTTATTATCTTAACATCCCATCATCTCTGAGGTTTATAACGCTTGGCTCTGATACCATTTCTGTAACACCCCCAGATCCGGGGTCGGGGATCCGGGTCGTCACGAGTTCCATTTCCCTTAATAACACCCAATCTTAATAATTACTCAACTACTCTGTACTGTGACCCCACAATAAACACACACACCGCACGTTATAATCTCAGAGATGAACATCCAAAAATAACCACAAGTCATTTTATTCCACAATTATCTGCCAATACACCTTAAAAGGTTTTCTGAATAAATTTACATTTCTTTGCCATTATTACAATTCATAAATATAAATAAATCTGGTACATCAAAAGTTGAAAGTCTAGCCTATTGGTAGTTCCTACCTCAGCTACGGCGACATCAATGCTTCTAGAAAACTGCGGAACGTCTCCTAATCGCTTGCGAATCGGGAGCTTGGTTCTGTTCATCTTTTCTATCTGTTGTTGTGTGATGAAAGAAGAAAGCAAGGGTGAGCAGCAAGCCCACCAAAATAATATGTATAATGATTAATAGTATATGAGCCTACTCATAATACTCATGAAAGTCTTGGTCAAAAGAAATGAACCAAGTTTGATATCTTAATGCGATGAAGTCGCAAAATATTCAGTATATATACATATATACTTTTCAAAATATTGGAAGTCCTCTTCCATGCATAATATACACAAAGTCCAAGTGTATATCTGTATAAAAAAAATATCGTTGCAAGGTGATCTCATATATCTAACCTTGTCTCAACGTTTTTCTGAAAATCTTTGTCATTCATAAGACAATTATTAATTAGATATAAGTTTAAAAGATGAGGTTACCAAATACCCCAATATACTTATATCTTTCCCAATACTACTTGAACTACCACCGTTCAAGTTATAATCAGTTTCAAAAGTTCATCACATAGATGAGACTACAAGACAAGATTTGAATAGATTCAATCTTTGAAATATTATTGAATGAAATAAAGTTACGAGATACTTTATTTAGTCCCGATATATATATATATCCACATATATATATCTCTTAAACATTTCCTGGAACCTCTGTTATGTAAAGTATGAACAGAGTTTGAAACATCCAATGAATTTTGGAAAGGAAAAGAATTTTGGCATAAACCAGATATCTTGCTGATCAGGCAAAGATACCAATAAGTAACCTTTTCTACTAGTAGATGGATGAATCCCCCACCGGTCATCACCCTGGCCACATAAGGACCTTGTGCTGGACCGCCACCCGGCCTCTTACGCGTTGATGGACTGCCACCCAACCACTTACACTTTCATAGACCGTACCCCGGCCTGTCGCTTATGCCGACTCAATTAGATGGGCTTACTTCCCGAACATTGGGCAAGTAATCAATTCATTTACCAAAACTGCAACCTCGTTGCGAATATAAAATACACCACATAGCCGGATTCCCCAGGTTTTGAGCGAGTATTTAAATTCCCTTTAAAAGGAAGATCTTAAATATAAAAATGAGTTTTGGGATCCGCTCTGACTTTAAAAATCATTTTTGAAGACTCGAAAACACTTTATAGAGTGTTTGGAGTAAAGCTGATTTAATGAAGTAAATCAGTCCCCAAAATATTTAGAAAATGACTGAATATTATTATTTAAATAATATTCCCATAAAGAATAATCTTTATAAAAATATTTGAAGTAAAAGTATTAAAACTTATACTTGAAACGAGTATTAAATAACCAAAGATATACTTATATGAAAGTATTATCTTTATTTGAATAATCGAAAATAAGTTTGATTATTGACACTTTATTCTTTAATAAAATAAAGAATATATTTTAGTAATAAGCGGAGTCATAATACCTCGAATGAATATTATAAATAATATTCATAAAATAAAGGAGTCATACATCCTCGATTGAATATCCAAGTAATATTCAATAATAATATAAAGGAGTCATAAGCCCTCGAATAATATTCGAAATAATATTCAATAATTAATATAAAGTTATCGAATAACCCTTATTCGATTAATAGTTTGGAAAACTATAACCATATATATATATAAATATATATACATATATATATATATCCATATCCATATATACAAAATCTACTCGGGATCCTCGACTCCCGGTTTTAGAAAATATTTTCACCTTTGGGTCCCTATACTAAGGGTATATGCAAGTTACCGCTATCCTCTAGCATAGGCATTATCAACTGAACCAACAGATATATAACTCAAGAATATGAGACAGGCATGCATACGTACCATATCACATGCTACAATATATCGCAAGAATTTGCTAATATAACCGTCATGCATCTATTACAAGATAATGCATATACAAGTGTATACATCACAACAACAGTATAACGGATAGAAAACTTGCCTGAGCGACTGGGGGTTACGAATGGCTCGGGACGAGTCTGGTAACCTATAAACAACAAGTAAGTTGGAATTAAACCAAAGTCACTTGTAAATCTATACTTTAACTAACTTAGACTCTAACGCTTGTTTTGCGCTCACTGATTCGCTTAAGTCACTCGGGTACCCTCGGCTCCACCATTTTTAATAATTTAACCTTTACGAGTTTTAAAGCGATTCCTTCGCGAGTGTCTTACCAACTGCCTAACACACTTACCATAAATGTTTCATACATTAATTAACCCTTATTGGTCTTTAACCTATGTTTCAAAGTAAGGCGAGGGGAAAAGTTTCGTTCGCGAAACGCCGTTACTTGAAACGGTCGTTTCTCCTAAACCGTGCATCGGAATCGAACGAACTACATGTCAAAACGAAGCTCGTAACATGAGCTATCTAAATATGGCAGTGGTCATAATCTAGCAGGGGGTTCTCGGGTCCTAATATTATGCACAAAAACAGTCCAAAGAAAATCGGACGTTACGACGGCTATGTTTACGCGATTACCAATGTTTAAACTACTCCAATTAACCACCAACCAACTCATAACCATCAATACAACAAAACTTCACCTAAACCATACCACATCAGTCCATAATCTCCAAGGTTTTCAACTCAAACAACCACAATCAAGACCTATGAACTATAATCAATCTTCAATTACCAAAACACTTCCAAATCAAACCAAACTACTAATAATCACAATCCATGCTTCTCATTTCACAACACCAACCATTAAACTTACTAACAAATAAAGTAAAGGCTAGGGTTTGAAGTTTATACCTTCCTTGGGAGGTGTTAAGTTTCTAGGAAGACTTAGGGAGCCTCCTACAAGCTTGATCTTTCCAAAGAAATCAAGAATACAAAGTTAGGCTTTGAAGTTTATAAAAGTCCGATTTAAAGAACTGTAAGAATGAGGGTCTTACCATGATTATTTGGACGAGACTTGTGAACAAGAGTTTTAGGCCATCTCAATATCTTTCCAATGAGCTATAGAACACAATATTTGAGTGAGAAATGAAGGAGATACAGCAGTTTTAGTGTTCTGGTTCTGTTTTGGCCGAAAGCATGAAGAACAATGCTTGGTTTCTTTTTGATTTTGATGAAAAATGATTTTACTTGGCTTGGTTGCTTTGATTTTTGTGTTTGTTTTAGTAAATTACCTAGTTGCCCTTGATTTTGTGTGGTTCTCATTCAACCACACCTCCTTCCTTCCCATGTCATGCTTGTGTCATCCTCATGATGTCATCCTCCCCTCCTTGTCCTCTTTCTATTGGTTGGATGACATCATCCCCACTAATCCCTTTGATTAACTTCCTAATTGTTTGCCTAATGACCGCTGATCTGTTATACGGTTCGCTTAACTTTCGTTTTCGTTTATCGTTTGAGGGATCATACCCGGGATCTTATTACTTAGGTTCCCTTAACCTTTCTCAATACATTATATTCCTTTTTATGATCCTCTATTATAATTCTTTAATTTAAATCCTTTTATCCTGTTACCTTATACTCAATTCTTTCCGTATCTATTGGATTTCCGGGAAAAATCAAAGTGTTCGGATTTGGATTCTGACGATCTTTACATACACTTATATCCCATATAAAGTACTAATAAAATCTCAGAATATCCATATCAGAACCCCTACATAGTGTGGCATGAAAAGTTTTCTCATTCAGCAAAAACACTATTCATAAGGGTTTCAAAAATTTCCAAAAATTGGGGTTATTACAAATCATCTGATTATTGATTATTGATTTGAAATATTTAATTTAAAAGGAAGAATCTCTTTATAATATGATTATGATTGTAACGTAATATAATCCCTCTAAAATTAAATAATATTCAGTAGTAATTGGCCAATGACACAGCGGGCTTGTGTCGGTCATAGCCTTCCAACATGATAGAAAAGTAGTTCTTATTTTTGAATCATTATCGTTTCGTGCCACAGCCGAGGGCTTTGATTTCGAAATAAGAAATACTTGTCTATTACATAGAGATGTGTACATTGAATAAGAATCTAAAGGTCGTTACGTGCCACAGCCGTGGACCTTTGGGGACTGATTCAATTGTACGGAATGTTGGGTTAGACTTGACTTAGAATATTGAGTTTGTCGTGCCACAGCCGTGACTCAATTATTCAAGAGGCTAAAGTTTGATTAGGGAATAACATAAGATGTAATTGACAAGAGTTGTCTGCCTATTGAACATTACATGGCGTTTTGTGCCACAGCCGGGGTTGTGTAATGGAATGTAGGATCCCTATTCCCACTAGCATTATGAATGCTTAATTTTTCACGTAGGGGGTTGAATAAATTAGGTAAACTAGTGGGAGCCACTTATGAATAAAGACCCGATTCATATAGTGTTTTGAAATGAAATCGAATATTTGCTAAGTGTTGTTATGTGTTTATCATTTACAGATTTACTTTGTACGTTATATCTTCTGCACTATCACTCAGGAGCATACTAGATGCTCATAAATTGACCGGTCCTAATAATGCTGACTGGCTTCGAAACTTGAGAATTATTCTCAGGATTGAGAAGCTGGAATACGTGATTGACTCACCTAAGCCTACTGAACCTGCTAGTGATGCACATAATGATGAACATGTTGTGTATCGTAAGTGGATAGATGATGCAAATGTTGTTCAATGCATTATGCTAGCTTCCATGAACATTGAGCTACAGAAGCAACATGAGCATATGGATGCTCACACTATCCTCATGCATCTACAAGAGTTGTATGATGTGGCGGGGAGGACAGCTCGATATGAGATATCGAAGGAGCTGTTCGGTTGTAGGATGTCTGAGGGATCATCTGTGAATGACCATGTACTTAAGATGATCAATTTGATTGAACGTCTTGGACAACTTGGTTTTGCCATGGATGGGGAGCTGAGCCAAGACTTGGTCTTGCAATCACTTCCGAGTTCGTTCTCGCAGTTTGTTGTGAACTTTCACATGAATAAGTTGGACGTCAGCCTGCCTGAACTCCACAACATGTTGAAGACTGCGGAATCAAATTTTCCCCCTAAGAAGAGTTCTGTTCTTCTAATTGGTGAAGGTTCCAATCCTAAGAAAAGGAAGAGGAACTCTTCCAAGAAGAAGAAAGTAGGTGAGAAAATGCCGGTTCCACCAAAAGCTGAAGACCCCAAGAGCAAAGTTGTTTGCTTTCACTGTAACAAGGTAGGGCACTGGAAGAGGAACTGCAAGGTTTACCTTGCAGAATTGAAGAAGAAGAAGGATAGTGAGACTACCGCTTCTGATTCAGGTATGTTCATGATAGAAGTGAATATGTCATTTCTACTTGGGTATTAGATACCGCCTGTGGTTCTCATATCTGCAATTTGTTGCAGGGACCAAGGAGAAGTAGGACTCTTGAGGAAGAGGAGGTGATTCTACTGATGGAAATGGAGCAAGAGTTGCTGCTGTAGATGTAGAATCATTTCATATACATAGGCCTACGGGCAAGACTATTGTTTGAAATAATTGTTATTTTGTTCCCTCAATTGTGAGGAATATTATTCCATGTTAGACTTGGGTGGATTTTTCATTTATTATTGAGAATAATGAATGTTCTATTCTTAGAAATAATATTCTTTATGGACGTGGTACTTTAAATAATGGTCTGCATATATGTGACATAATTTACTTCAGATTGAACAAACTAATAAAAGAAAAGGGATGATGAAAATCTCACTTTATAGTGGCACTGCAGTCTCCATTTAGTGGACATGGAGAGAGGGCTGCAGATTTGCTAGGAATGGTACACACAGTTGTATGTGGACCAATGTCTACGCAAGCCATGGGTGGATTTTCATACTTCATTACGTTCATAGATGATAGATCTGGATTCGGATATGTGTTTGATGAAACACAAGTTTGAGGCCTTTGAAAAGTTCAAAGAATATAAGTATGAAGTGGAGAAACAACTAAACATAGTATTATAACTCTTCGATCAGATCGAGGTGGTGAATACTTTAATGGAGTGTTTCTAGATTATCTCAAAGTAAATGGTATAGTCTCCCAGTGGACTCCTCCAGATTAGTATCTGAAAGGAGAAATCGAACTTTGTTAGACATAGTTCGGTCCATGATGAGCTATGCAAATCTTCCAGTATTCCTATGGGGTTATGCATTGGAAACCTCAGCATATTTACTGAATAAGGTGCCTTCCAAAATCTGTTCCTCAAACTTCGTATGAGATATGGAAAGAAAGGAAACCGAGTCTTAAACACGTTAAGATTTGGGGATGTCCAGCTTATGTCAAGAAAGTTAACCCAGATAAGATGGAATATCGATCCGTAAGATGTAGTTTTGTGGGATATCCTAAAGAGACTTTAGGGTATTACTTTTACACCGATCATCGGGTGTTTGTCTCCAAACATGCTACCTTCTTGGAAAAGGAGTTTATTCTTGAAGGAAACAGTGGGAGCAAAATTAAACTTGATGAAGTTCAAAAAGCACAAACTACTACGGATCAAGTGGAAACACCTGTTCTGACTGAACAACCTTTTGTGGAACAGCCCATTCATAGATCAGGGAGAGTGTCTCGCCAACCTGAGAGGTAATATGGCCTTGTCATTGAGAATGACAATGATTTGTCGATCATTGATGATGACGACCCTGTAACCTATAATGAGGCTATGGGTAGTGTTGACTCAGAGAAATGGCATAGTGCCATGAAATCCAGAATAGAATCTATGTATACGGTATACAAAAGATAGATTATAGCAGATGGCCAGGTGGAGACCTATAAGGCCAGGATTGTGGCAAAAGGATTCAAACAAAGGCAATGGATTGACTTTGATGAAACCTTTTACCTGTAGCCCTGTTATAATCAGTTCGGATTTTGCTTGCGATTGCTGCTTACTACGATAATGAGATCTGGCGTATAGCCAGATGGTTTTCTTTCCAGGGGAAATGAAAGCCTAGTGTGTAAGCTACTGCGAACCATATGTGGTTTAAAGCAAGCTTCTCGAAAGATGGAACATTCATTTTGATGAGACAATCAAAGAGTTTGATTTTATCAAAAACGTAGATGAACCATGCGTTTACAAAAGGGTTAGTGGGAGCGCGGTAACATTTCTTGTATTGTATTGAAATAGAGTTGACACACATAACAACATAGCAGACCCACTCACAAAGCTACTTTCTGAAAGTCACTTTGATCGTCATAAAGACTAGATGGGTATTAGATACCAGAGTGATTGGCTTTAGTACAAGTGGGAGATTGAAAGGAATATGTCCTAAGTCCAATCAGGTATTAGGATTTAGGAATAACTTTTATGTAGTCTGTTTTGATTTCATTGATATTAATAAAATACTTGTTTTGTTTTTATTACGGGATCTATCTATTTAAGTGTTTAAATAAGATATACCATAGTTTAGAGTAAAGCTTTTTATGGATTATGATGAGATCATAATAGTGAGACCTAAAAAGATGATAACTCTAAACTTAAATAGTTCCTGGTCATAGGATTACTAACTGGTAATTAATAATCCGCAAAGATCGGTACATACTATGCTTGCTTCATTATGAAGGATGTCTGTTCTCATAGACATTTGTGTGGTGACACTATAGCTAGTATGTAGGTGTTTTTATGGAATAAGTTCACTAAACATGACTCGCACAGCTGAACAACTGATGGAGTTCACTCACGTGTCAGCAGTTGTTCACATAGTGATAGTTGTACAAGTATCCTTAGACTTGAGGTCATCATAGTAATCTTGTGTACACTGAACTATGCTTTGGTTTAGTTCTTAGTCTCCAGGGACAATTATTAGGGCTCTTCTGGGTATAGGAATTTGTACACGAAGATAGTGTATGATCAATAAAGGATCTACCCCTTCCAGTGAAGGAAGCGAATGTTCAAGGCTGATCCACTTATGCTAGTTCAGGAATCTCTGGCCAGAGTGAATGAAATTAGAAAGGAGTTTCTAATTTGCATAGAACTAAGCATAGTAAATGGTAAGCAAGTGATTGAATTAGATAGGCTTGACACGAGATCCATGCCTTGTATTTAATCGGGACATTGTAGGGTAGAAGGAGTTTATTGTACGGTAACTATTCATTGAAAGGTTCTTGGTATTCTAAGCAGTGAATTCATATTATCCGGATAGTCGCGATATGTTGAGAAGCATCACTCACGATGTAGAATAAATGTGATTAATTAATTAATCATATTTAATAAATTAGAGAATTTATATAAATAATGATAAAATAGTTTTATTATTATTTATTTCTCCTACCGGCTTAATATTGAACCTACAGTGTCACACCATAAAAGAGAATGATTTAATGGTGGAGGAATTAATTAATAATGGCTAATAATTATTTATTTATGAAATAAATAATTAATTAGAAAATTTAATAATTGATTAAATGAGATTTAATTGATTATAAATTAATTAAGAAAAGTTCTTAATATTATTAATTAAAGGATTTAATTTTTGGAAATTAAATCAAGAGAGAGAATTATTTCTAAAAGTGTTTAGAAAAAGGATTAATGATTAAAAGGTGTTTTAATTATTAATGAGAATAATAAATGGGATAATAATAATAAAATTTATGGGAAAATTTCAGCTGAAAATTTTGCCTATAAATACACTATTATAGACCCTAATTTTATTTCAACCCCAAAAACCCAAAAGTTTTAGAAAACCAAATTCTCTCCACCTCCTCCTCCTCCTAAAAGTCGTTTTCTTGGTGGATACCGGTGGAGTGCTTCACACTTGAGGAGCAACTGCTAAGGATCTCTGATCGTTGTCTCCGAATTATTTTCATGGTTAGATTCGATCACTCGAATTTTTATTCACGATTTATATGCTTTTATTTAGATTTTATATGTGTAAAAGTATTTTGCCATGCCCCGCTGCGTTAAAAATCCAACACAGCTGCTACTCAAGCTTATCTTATCTGGGGCGCGTAGTGGATGACTGTCGGCAAATTCTAGCAGGATTACACAATCAAAACGTAATGTTAAGGTTTGTAAAACGATCTACAAATAGAGTAGTTCACTATTTAGCGAGGTATAGCTATTTACCAGCTGATCGTATTTGGCGGATGGAGGATGTTCATCCGGAGTTTATCATGTTCTTTGTAATGATTTGAAGTAATGAAATTATCCTTTCAGAGGCAAAAAAAAAATTGATCTTTATTTGCTTTGAAACTTAAAAATAAATTTTTATCATTTGGGAGGATAGTATAATCTAGTTTATTTTTTTACTATGATAAATTATAGATATAAAAACTATCAACTACAAATTGTTAGAAAATGAAAACTATGTACAACATAAATTTAAGCAAACATGCCCTGGTCCGATTATAAAGTTTCCACCATATATGTAAATATATTACATCATATTTACAGACACAGAAGTACGTAGAACTTATGCAAAACTAAATTACACTGTATAAATTTTAGCAAAGTAAAATATCTATATTTTGTTACACTATAATAAATTTTAAAACATTTCCTAATTTTGTTGCGTCAAACAATACTGGCCATAATAAAAGCTAGGGTATTCGATTCAATAATACGTAAATGTCGATGTGCCAGCATTTTGGGGAAAACAAAGTGATGTAAAATAGGAAAGGACGTAAAAGCTACATAAAATTGTTCCATGAATTTTACTAGCCCGTTAACGAATACTCCAGTAACAAGATAGACAAAGATATTGTTAAATTAGGTCATCCCTGTTTTTAAGCCATGTCTCCTGTAGTGCACATGTATCACTGTCTTGTTACAGATTACAGTCTATCGTAATCTCCTGTTGTTCTCTGTTTGGTTAGTCTAAATTCTTTTTTTTAACAAGGATATATATGTTTGAGTATATGTTCTAACCGAATTTAAATCGAATACAGGTCCAAACTACAAGAGCTAAGTTTTTAGTTTTACTACTAACAACTAACTTTGTGAATTTTAAATGAATTTTAACGGTTCTATTTTAAATAAAAATACCCCGTACTGCGCTATAATACCGTAAAGTACAGGCCAATTACAATTTTACCCCTGAACTTGTATTGCGGTATTATAGCGCAGTATGATCCTGTTTCCTTAACCCCAACATCTATCCCCAACAACATCTATTACACCTGCTACATTTCTCCATCATAAAAATTGAGTCTCGTAAAATCTCTCATTGGAAGGCGATTTTCAACCTCCAAATCAAGAATTTTGGGCTGATTATCAACCTCCAATCAAGGTAATTTCTCTTAGTTTCATTCTTCCGTATGGCGGGTAAATTATTTGCTCATTTTTTTAAGTCAAAAAATCATAAACAAAAAGGGAAGGTAGATCATGCACTGCATCTTGATGATTTAAGTATGAATGAAGTTGTAGATGAAGTTAGCGATGAACCTAACACCCCCAAATTCTCGTATGATGACGAATTTATGAATAATTTTGAAAAAAAAAAGAATTTTGATATTGATGAAAATGATAATGTTGTTGATATTGAGGGGGAGGAGGAAGATGATGAAGATAATGGTGTTGATGATGAAAAATTATATGAAAGTGTTGACGGTAATGGAATTCCTTATATGAATCAATTATTTCACACGTTGGATGAAGCAGGCAATTTTTTAGAGCATATGTTTTAAAAAATGGCTTTGCCACTAAAGTTCAAACAACTCATCATCGTCCTAAAAGTAAAAAAATTTATGATCGTTTGTATATTTGTAGAATTTTGGATAAAAGTGATGTGAGTGAAAATAGTAAACATAAACGACGTAGAGAAATCCTTCCGAAATATAATTACAAAGTAAAAATGTATGTCAATTATAAGAAGAGTGTAGATCTTTGGGAGATTAATAGTCTTGAATTGAATCACAATCACGGAAATGTAACTCCTAGCAAGATTAATTTCATTCAACGAGAAAGGCATGTGAATACGGCTACCCGCAATTTGATAAAAACTCTTTATGATTTGGGAGTTCGCAATTGCCAAGTAATGAATGTTATCGGTAACATTCACGGCGGTAATGATAAAGTCCGGTTTGACACTCAACATGTGAGGAATGTGATAAGAGATGAGAGGAATCATAAAGCAGGTGCTCTGTTTTCAGCATTTGTGCTCTCTATCCCCTATTTTAACAATCAAACCACAACCAATGCTAAAATTTTCCACAACCAATGTGCAAATTTAACTACGATTCAACCCCAATATCTACTAAAATATTTAAAATAAAATCCAATCTCAAAATTATTCTCTAATACGAATAAATGTCTTTAATACGAATTAATATCTCAAAAGCATTTTAACCATTCTCAAAATAAATGTATCCGCATTCGAGGACCGGAAATTCCCCTTACCCTTCCTATTTAAAGCTCCCTCGCTAGTCTATAGCGAAAATTGACAACTAAACCTTGTGACCAAGGATCCATGAATGCAATGTCATAACTTTGTAACATGAAATCCATGAATTTCATTATAAAAACACCGCAAACATTACAATTGCGCTGCTTCGGTCTAAAATATATTGCAAAATAGGATCTATAAAACATGTCACGAATTCTTAAGTTCAGATGTAACAAAATAATATAGGATTTTCTTGTATTCTCTCAAGAGAAGTAGCGGAGTTCTTAACACTTAAGAACACAGATTTGTAGCACAACATATTTGATTTTTAATATAAAGATCAAGTAAGTTTTGATAATTATTTTCTGTGTCTTTTATAGTCAAATACTTATCATTGTAAATTTTCATTTAGTCTGTTGAGCTCCATAGCCTAAGCACAAACTTGATTTTCTTGAAAGTGATTTATAAAGTTTTAAAAAAAGAAAAATTAAGAAACATACATCCACCCCTCCCCTCCGTTTACATTTTATACCTGATAGTTCCATCAACAAAACCTCTTTTATTCTTTGTAAATAGACTAATCATCATTGATTGATTTTAACCAGAATATCTGTGTCCATCAAATTTCATAGACACAAACTTTATACTAGGATTATCCAAAGGATGAAGATAACACGAAGAACTAGAGTCTTGAAAAGGATCAATGATTTGATCTAAGTTTTGTGCATCAGCCATGTTTTATCAAGATATTGATAGAAAATAGAATTAAATTTGTATTTGATAGTGAATGATTTGGTGTGTTTAATCGCAATTTATACGATCAGAAAGCACAAATCAATCAATCAAAGTGAGATTGAAAAACAAACTGACAGATCTATGATGGAAACGAGTCAAAAAAAAATATAGATTGTACGATGACTAATATGAGAATGAGTAATTTGCATGAAATTATCGTAAAAATCAAATAAGGAACAAAGAGATTTACACGAAAAATTACGCTATACAAAGAAATATCAAGCAATCACAGCGGAATCAAAACTGAAATCAAGAAAGCTTACACTATGTAGGATTGAAACTCGGTGCTTTAATACCATAGTACAATCCTTGAGTGAACTTCAAACACATTCATTAATCTTTAATGAGCAATATATACATAATGTTATCATCAATCTTATCTATTGATTATAATACAATAAGCTACTAGTTACTGATTACAAGCCTACTTTTTATTCTACGGAGAAACCATTGAGAGATAGTGAGAGAAAGATTTCTATCCCATTTTTAAGTAACTTTTCAATGAGTCTTGTTCCTATATTTTATACTCTCATATTTATGTCTGTCATGATAAGGTAATCATGAGTGTTACATATTATAACTAATTTTGAACAATATTTTACTATGTGGCAGTACATCATTTGCTTCTGTGTTCCTATGCATATTCCACTTCATTATTCTTATTAATAGTCTTATCACATTATCATTTATACTTATATCGCATTACATGTTCATTGATGTGTTTGTATGATATTTTTTAAAGGGCAGGGATTCTGGATAAGAAAGAGTCATCAGTCAACTTTACCACCCCTTCAGGGGAAGTTAGATCGACTCTTAGGCCTTACTCCTGAGTTTTTGAAAGGGAAGTAAGTAAGTGACAAGGAGTTAAAGTACTTTCATCCTAATTTTGGAGTGAAAGTATGTCAAATTTGCATTAATAACCATTTTTTTGTTCCTTCTAAAATCTCTTTACTTAATTAACCAACACTTACTTTCCTTCATTATTAAAAATTAGGAGTAAGGGATTGGATCGACTAATATTTTAATTTATAGCTGAAAATGAAATGCAAGAAAACACAAATGTATTGATATCATAGGAGTTTTCCGCTAATCGTTTTTTTAATGAGATGTTTATTGTTAGCCTTGCGGCAACCAGGGCAGCTGAAGCAAAGGCTGGTAAGCATGATAAGGATAATCAACACATTTTTATACCAATTTTCTTTAACACATTCAGGTTTTTTTCTTTTGATACCCTTGAATTTTTAAGGAGAGTATAAAAAAATTATGAACAAAAATGTAATCACAACAAGTTCAGCACATGCGGAATACATTTTTTAACGATTAGAATTTACAATTTAACGAGGTTTCGATGCGTAATTTATTGCCATTTCAACTTTCATATCTTTAGCTTTAATAAATCTGTATTCAAATTTGATATAGCTGACTCAAAAAGAAAACAATAACCCGGTAAAAATTATAGATCAAAAGTTCACAACTGTGTTCTAACACCAATTTAAAATTAATAAATATATCAAATATAACCTTTTTTTATCATTTTTAAACATTTCACTATTTGTACCTCTTTTGTCATTATATATACCACGATTTTTGAAATGTACCTAAATGATTAATAATAGGAAACTCTATTGCCTAGATGTCTGAAATTGTTGGTGAGTTGAATGTACACTATTTAACATACATGACTTCAAAAAAGGTCATCCGGTACAACAACCACGCCCATAACAACATCTTTAATGGGTACCAACAAAAGTGATAAAATGCCATGTGTCATGAGTTGATACAACACGCTTATTAACTACTCATTAGATACTTACGGGTGTCAATCAAAATAGCTAATTTTTGGCATCATTTAGACCCTCCCAAAATGTCCTAATAAAGACATGTACTTTATATCTAATTTAAATTATATTTATATATACATAGTTTCACAACTTTAAGTGCTAATTGTTGGAGAAAATTTTGATAAAAAATGTGTCTAAAGTACAATTGCAGAAATAGACAATAATATATTAATATCATAGGTAAATTGATAATATTAACAACCTTAGTTTAGCACCCCATTACAAATACTCTAGCATAAGAATCACTTTACAATTTCTGCCCCTACGAATAATATTTTCTTTGACATAGACAACGTCCTCTGAGAAGTCGGTGAACACTAAGCTTAATTAGGAAATTAAGTCGTACATGTTTAGGATCTAACTATACGCTATGGAATCTAATCTAATTTAAAAATTTTGAAACAAGAGATAAATATGTCCTATAACTTTATACTATTAATGGAACATACTTTGCTCATAAAATTATTTTGAAGTGTTATGTATATATGTGTGGATGACCCTTAGGTTTCTCACCCTTTTGTATACTCTCATTATTAGCCAACCTGTGGCCTTTCATTGTCCATGTAAGTTAGATTTATAGTCCTATATATAGAGCCATTGTATGAGCTTGGAGCACACATCAAAAATGATAATGAAAGTCTCTCTTCCCCTTCTATATACTCTCTATATATAGTAGTGTTTTAGTTATTTTATAACACGTTATCAGTACGATAGTGTAAATAAGTGTTGGAAATCCAAGAAGAAGAAGAATTCTACGAAACTTTTGCTATTTCAGTTTTGTAAATTTTGTATCTGATTCATTATCCATCGGAATTTATTGAGCTTATACTCGTTGTAATTTTTTTTATTATCTGCAATCTTTCTTCTTTGCATTTTTCCAAAATCTGCTTATAAGTATGTCAAAATCTGTATTTTGTGTAATCTGATTATATGATTCAAGGTAATATATTGTAACTTCTAAAATTTATAGTAAATTGAATATTTGTTCAAATATTATGAGCCATACCATTTTGAAAATCTATTTTCGATATATATTTTTTATCTTTACATTCCATTACCATATATTGTGATTTCGATGTCTTAAATATCAAAATACTATCATAATCAAGAGCTGATTCTGATTTTATATTCCACAAATATTTGTTTTCTAAATTCGTTACTTGTTCGTTTTCAACGAGCCTTACCATTCTGGAAAGGTCCCGGAATTTTCTACATTTTTTGTGTTTATACCTTTTCATATAAAATCATCTTCATAGAGTAAATTGGTATTCTTTGAAACGGATCAGATTTGACTTTATCGCAATTAGCCATTTTGTACGATATTTAATTTGGGATATTGGATCAATATGTTTCGTCCTTGCTTGCTTTAATATTTCCTACCTTCCTTGCTTTAATATACTAGGAAACTATATTTTTTTTGAATTGGGGTGAGATAAATTATAAAGGTGGGGTGCAACGTGCTAAACGCTATATATATAGTAGATTGAATTCAATGTACTTGTAGATTGAATTCAATGTACGATAGACATATTCAAGTTTGCATAACTAGCACATAAAATGCTAGTATTTGCACAGTACGTCGAATTCAATCTACTATGTAATTCAATGTCTACTATACATTGAATGCAATGAATCACAAGTCAAAAAACATACATGTCACTTGTGAATTAATATATTTCATGCTAATAAATTAAATAATATTTGCTTCTATTGATACATATTTATTAATACTGTGTTATTTTATTCATTTTACTCATACTTATAGATGATACAAGATGATGTGTATAATTTAATGAAATTTATTTTAATATTTATCACTTCGGGAATTTACTATTTTACTTAAGATAACTTGTTCAACTTTAATATATGTTGTCACCTAGTTATGTGAGTGCATGTGTAGTGATTTAACTAATAATCTGAAATGTCGCATGCAATACGAGGATATAATATTAATCCTTGATTTTAAGATATATCTGTTTTCATATTTTGTGATCAAAATTATTTTATTACTTGCGTATCATTGTATGAATTTATTATTTATGCACTTGTTTACTGATTCAAACTATATTTTCGTGATTATATCGAATTTTACAAAACTTAAATTCAACACACTTGATATCACCGGCAATAATTACTTACCATGGATTCTTGATGCTGAAATCCACCTTAATGCTCTGGGTCTTGGAGACACCATAAAAGAAGGAAATGAGAAAAATGAGCAAGAAAACACAAAGGCCATGATATTCCTTCGTCATAACCTCCATGCAAACAAAATGTTCCTGCAGCAGCAATATCGTGAACGTGGGTTGTAACGTCAGGGAAATTTACGTCTGTATTATATCATATTTATAATAAATTATGTGTGTTAATGTATCATTTATGTGTAAGTATCTGTCAAACACTAGTTGTTACATGTTACGTGCATTCTGTGTTATTCCGGTATTTTTAAGATATTTTTCAGATATTTTATTTTGCATTCATAAGTTTCATTTCAAACGTTTTACGACCCAAATCATGATTTTAAAGCCAGTATTTCAAATAAAATAATGGGCCTTATTTTTCATCAAACAGCTTTTACCATCGCATTATTCTGAACATCTAGACATTTTATAAATTTTCTCGTTTTGCGAAAAATGACTTTTCCGGGCCCCATTGTGTGTTAAGAACTCCACAAAAATCACATTTTTATTTTTTTAAAATTATAGGACTTTTATTTATACCATTTCTTTATATTTTTGCATTATTCACAATTTTTGGGAAATTTTGGCATATATATTGCATATATAAAATATTTATAAATTAAATTATAATACTAAAAAATTGTAAAAATTAGGGCCAAATATTTTTATTAGATGTTTAATTAGTCCCTTAATTTTATTTAGGGGTATTATTTTTCACACTATAAATAGCCTAATTATTAGTTAATTATAATTAATTAATTATTAAAAGTTTGCAAATTTTTTGGAAATTCTCTGAAGAACAATTCGGGTCGGAATTCTGGTCAGAAATCAATCACTGATTTTGAATGTCTCTGTGCATCAAATTGATCGATGTGAGTATCCAAATCGATCCTCTCGATCTGTTCTTTCGATTTCTGGTATCAAAATCATGTTTTGATGTGTTAATTTTCAATTTCGATTTCTAGGGTTTATACCGATTTGGTACTTTTTGATTCTGAGGTTATTTGTTGAAATTGATGTTGTAAATAGCTTTATTTGATGGTTTATGATTGATTTCTGCTAATTAATTTTACTGACGATTGCTTGAATTGATAGAACGATATTTAGGGTTTATATTTTTTTTTAATTGATCGTTTCTGATTTTAGGGATATCTAAGGTATGTTTGGATATGGGGTTTTGATTGAGGGTGTTATGAGCTTTATTTTAAGCTATGGAATGTAATTTTTGATGTACGATTTATGCAAATCGGATTTTGACCGGACTTTAAGTCGGTTTTGGCCGGAATCTTGTTTCCGGGGTTATTGATGTGTTTTGTTAATTGATTGGTGTTTAGAAGTAAGTTTAGAATTGATTCCCAGTAAAAACGAGACCAAACGATTCGTGATTTGGCCTAAAAATGACTTCATCGGAATCTGGAAAGTTCGCCGATTTCTGCTGTATTTCCGCCGAAAAACAAGCTGTGGGGTTCGTCGATCACCGGAGACGTGGGGGTTGGGTTGCTGCAGATATAGGGAAGGTGTTGGAACAACTAATTGAACATAATCGAGTCCAACAAACTCAAATTAAGCTCGCCGGAAACTGGTGGTACCGCCGGAATCTGGTGGTACCGCCGGAATCTGGGTGGGTTGGATCGACCCGGGTCTGTTCTTCAGGACCCGTTTTCCTGGAAAATTCGACCCGGTTTTGATCTGAAAAACCCAATTGCTGATTTAGGATATTTGTTTCTGAATAAATAATTTACTTTTATTTTATTAAAATTAAAAATTAGATTTATTAATTCTAAAAATCTATTAAGAATTAGTTTTAAATTCTGAAAATTATTATTAATAATTCCTAAATTATTTTTAATTTAAATTTAGTTATTTAATTAGTTATTCAATTATTCAATTATTTATCTATTTATTTATTAGTTAGTAATTAAGTAATTAATTAAGGATTAAGGATTAAAATTAATCAAATAATATTATTTAAAGATTCGATAATTAGTTAAATAAAACGAGTAATTGAACGATGAAATTAGAGTATGATTATTCGAGTGATAGTTAATTATTCGAAGAATATCAGAATAATTATTCGTAACAAATAATTAAATACAGATAATCGATTAAATCATCGCAGTAGTTCAATAATTATGTGAGAAATGCGAGTAACTCGTAGAAATACGAGTAGTTGATCGTTGAGTTGGAATATGATTCGAATAATAACTTATTTATTCGATAATTAATCAAATAATTTTTAATAAATCATAACATATTCATTTTAATTCCAAAAATTATAGAAAAATTATTTTTGACTATGATTTTTCTTAAATAATTATTTAAAAATTATTTTAGGGTTTAAAAATTAGTAATAATTATTTATATTGAATAATAAATTAAATTATTAGTGTTTAATTGATATTAATTAGATCGTTAGTCCGATTTGGGTAAAACGAAAGTCTTTTGACTCAGAAAAATGAATTCTTTTTATTAAAAATAATAATAAAGCCTAATTTCTTCTAGAAATTATTGACTTTGTTATTAGTTTGATTATCAGTCGAAGTGCTGCCGAGAAGAGTCCGAAAAATTCCGGAAAAATGGGAAACAAGGTAGATGATGATCAGTGAAGCGATCAGCGAGTCGATTTTAATTCTAAAAATTATTTTAACTATAAAAATGATTATGTACTTATGTGCTTATGTGTATTATGTGATTAATCGAGTCTTACTTGCTAATATATAATATACGAGTCAGTCATAAGCGCATGGGTAGACAATAGAAACGATGTGAAGTCGATTCAAGATGCAATTGAAGTACGAAATGACTTAACCAGTCTATTTTTTATAACAAAAGCTAAGCCAGCAAGGCAGGTTGAATAGGTGATTTATTTGCAGTAAGTCGCACAGAAGGCAAGTTTCTCCCCTATTCTATTTTCAGAATAGTGATATTTCTTCAGATTCTTATCACGCTTGCACTCTTTTGATTCTCTTGTCTATATTTTATTTAGATTCTTGCTTATCCTTTCCATTTGATTGTATTGTTCATATTCCAATTGTTACTCACAAGTATTGATATATTCTGGTGATTAGAATATTTCAAAGCATACCGATTGTTCTGGTTGCTATTCCAGGGACTGGATAATGATACTTTGGGAATTAAGTTTACTTAATCCTAAGGACCGGGACATAACCGGATCCTTGAGATGGGCCGTAGTGCCTGGGTGCCCAACGGGATCTGTATAGTGAGATATAGATCTGCACTGTATCCTGGCTTATCAGTAGGGTATAGATGCGAACTTGAGTCCAGTTTAGTTCATTGGTATTCGCCAGTAATGGCCTTCTTTCTATTCTCGCGGGGTTCTATCTTCGAAGATTACCCGGGTTACGGTTTTATTTAAATTACTTTAAGACTGTTTATATATTTTGCGGACTTGTTGAGCAATTTTTGGCTCACCCCTTTTGTTGTTATTCACCTTATTGTTTTCAGTTAAGAAGGAATATGAAACCCATCAGGACTCGAGTGGTAAAGAAGCGGGTCAAGCCTCGGGATCCTCTCATACCCAAGGTGTTGATCCCAATCTAGGAAGAAAGCTTTGAGTTGCCCGAACAGGTGGAGTGTAGATAGTTAGTGTGTGTATTTGAATAAAAGATGGACATAGTTTAAAACTGATTAGACAATGGTTTGTAATAAAGAGAGTTTGTGAGATTTTGAATTTTAGTTATAATAAAAGTAGTTAGTGGTTCTTGTTTTGATACTTCAACCTAAAAAGATCCTGGTTAGTGTTAAAGGGGTTTAGATTCATTTCTTTATTATTTGTTAATCAAATTGTATAGGTTTGGTGATTAGCTAGTAACCCCCATACTTTTACCCCGAGTTTGGAGGGCGTTACAGGTTTGGCATCAGAGCTGTAGGTTTGGTCCCTGAAAACAAGAACATTAGGGTTAAGATAAGATAGGAAGATCACATAGGATATGAATAGTCAAATAGGAAGAGTAGTGTTAGTATTTAGGTAAGATTAGAATAAGAAAGTATAAATCTTAGGATTGTTTAGTGACCTTTCTTCTTTCTTTGGTATATTATCAGATGGCATCTTCTGGTTATTCAGCGTCTTCTGAGAGGAAAGTCACCGGGCCAGCAACACCAGTTATACCTCCAATATCTGAGTACATGTTTCCTCCCCTACCACCTCCACCACCATTGCCACAGGAGCCAGTACCACCAGTTCAGGGGATAGCATATGACCCTATAGAGATGTTCGATCCATTTGAGTTCTTTGAGCCGATGGTCCCTTTGCCAGTTGAGTACCAGTTTATACAGGGATTGAGCCAGAGTTACCACCACCACCAGTGCATGCCCCAGAGCCGGACGTATTTCAGATGATTCCAGTTGAGGGGATGGGAGAGCATGATGTGGATCTACAGTTAGGATTACCACAACAGGGTGTAGGTATACCGAGGGTTCCGTCACATGAGTCAGTAGGTCAGGTTGCACAGCCGCATATGATACCCTACCATGAGTACAGGGTTATGAGAGAGGATGTGGAGTATTGGAGAGCACAGTGCCGAGAGATTATGCATTTATTTGACCAGAGGGACAGAGGACCGTTAGCGGCCCTACATCCAGATTACTATATGAGACAGAGGTTGCAGTCGGTATTGATGAGTGCCACTTGGGAGCTCGATGATTTGACCCATGAAGGACCGCCTTCTTTCGCAGAGTTCTACAGGATATTCCGCTTGGCACAGGCTTTGGTCCAGGCACTTAGGGAGGAGCTGAGGCGTATTCCGCCTGGGTTTTGAGACAGTGACTTCGGAGTGCAGATGTATATAGATGTAGCATAGTATAACATAATGAGTAGTGTGTATTAGTAGTTTGACCTGTATTAGTAGTTTGACATGTAGTGGTAGTATGACTTGTAGCCGCGGTGATAACCAGCAGAGCGAGACTTTTTGTATCAAGCATTTACACCTGAGGCTGGTGTCATAGATATAAAATGAACTTTTTCAAATTTCTTTTATTTAAATTTTAGTCCTTACAGTTTTATAACATTTTCCTTCACTTTATTGTTTTACAGCTTTTCATATTATAAATTCTGGAAAAAAAGAACAAACATTTTATTTAACTGCTTACATTTCCAGTTTTTATATTCAGCAATTGTTTTCTTTATTTAAATCATGTTGGTAATACAGGATAAATTGTTTCCTTACCTACTGTTAATTGTTTATTAAACTGTTAAAGAAATATCACTTGTTTTATTATCAGAAGATGACACCAAAAAGAAAGACTATGACTGAGATTTCTAACAATAATTCCGAAGGACAGACTAATGAGACCCTGAACCAAATGTTCCATCTAATGTAACAACAGATGGTAATGATGCAGCAACAGATGCAACATCAACAACAACAAATTCAATAACAAATGTTATGACAACCACCTCGTCCTGAGCCCCAGATACCACCAGCATTACCTGTTGTTATTTTTAAGCAGTTTCAGTCGGTTAAACCTCCAGAATTTGATGGGTCAGCCGATCCTATAAAAGCTACCACCTGGTTAAAAGAAATAGAGAAAGCATTTGTACTAGTGAAGACCAGAAGACCGACTTTGCTAGTTATTTGTTAAAAGGAGAAGTAAATTATTGGTGGGAATCTAAAAAGGCTTTAGAGGGTGAAGATGTTATTGCATGGGATAGGTTTAAAGAGTTGTTTTTAGAAAAACATTTTCCTCGCTATGTGAGAAATCAAATGCAGATAAAATTTTTGGAACTGAAGCATGGAAGTATGTCCGTGACAGAGTATGAAGCCAAATTTACTGAATTGGCTAGGTTCGTCTCAGAACAAGTGGATACTGAAGAGAAATGAGTTCAAAGGTTTCAAGAGGGATTGCGACCATGGATCCGTGGACAAGTTGCAGTTTTTGAATTAACAACGTATACCGCCGTAGTCCAGAAAGCCTTGAAGGGGAAAGTGAAAAATCTCAAAGGGATAGAGGACAGGGAAGTTTCCAAGAACGCTCTAGCAGGAGGCCGGAATTTCAAGCCCGGACAAATTTGAATTTCAAAAGGATAGGACAAGGGACCCATAAAATAGGTAATCATTTCCAAGCCCCCAAACAGCAAGGAATGGTCAGAGTCCCAGTGCCGTACTGCAGAACTTGTGGACGCAAGCACACCGGCGTATGTATCAAAGCAGATGTGACATGTTTCAAATGCAAACAGAAAGGACACTATTCTAACGAATGTCCAACAAGAAAGACAACATAAATTACTTGCTAACAATGTGGAAAGAAAAGGCATATCGCTAGGAATTGTAAAGGACCAGCAATGGTAGCTAGTATTCCTAAAGTATTGGCATTACCTCCGCCACCGCCGCCTAATCAACCCAGAGCAAGAACTTTCAACATGATAATGAAAGAAGCAGTGCAGAGTCCGAGTGTAATTGCAGGTACACTTTTGGTAAATTCCGTAGATTCAAAAGTATTAATTGATTCTGGAGCTACCCGTTCATTTATTTCTGAAGAATTTCTTGATAAATTACACTGCGAAATCGAATGGTTGGGCGAGACGTTAATTATAAAATTAGCGAATGACGACCAAGTTCCAGTAGATCGAGTATGTCCTGCGTGCGATATAAAAATAGCTGGACATCATTTTTCTGTAGACTTGATTCCTTTTAAGTTAGGAGAGTTTGATGTCATTTTGGGAATGGATTGGTTTGCTTGTCATAATGCTCAGATCGATTGCGCGAATAAAAAAGTAAAATTGCGAACTGCGGAAAATGCAACGGTAATATTCAAGGACGAAAAACAGCGGAAAAAATTTCTGACAATGATGCAGACCAAACGATTGCTTCGACAAGGATGTGAGATGTACATAGCTTACGTGTTAGATACTGAAAAAGGAAATCCTAAACTAGAAGACATTCCAGTTGTATGTGAGTTTTCAGACGACTTTCCAGATGAGCTTCCAGGGTTACCGCCAGATCGAGAAATTGAATTCACGATTGATCTAGCACCAGGTACAGAACCAGTTTCGAAAGCTCCATATCGAATGACTCCAGTCGAAATGAAGGAATTATCAACGCAATTGCAAGATCTTCTAAACCGAGACATCATACGACCTAGTGTATCCCCGTGGGGTGCACCGATATTGTTCGTGAAGAAGGAAGATGGAAGTATGCGACTATGCATTGACTATTGGGAATTGAATAAGCTCACTATTAAGAATAAGTATCCTTTACCGAGAATCAACGATTTGTTCGATCAACTAAAAGGAGCCGCATGGTTTTCAAAGATAGATTTGCGATCAGGCTATTATCAATTAAAAATTAAATCTGAAGATATTCCCAAGACTGCGTTTCGTACGAGATATGGACATTATGAGTTTCTTGTAATGGCATTCGGTTTGACTAACACGCGAACAGCATTCATGGATCTGATGAACAGAGTATTCAAGAAATATTTGGATAAATTCGTGATCGTATTTATTGATGACATCTTGATTTACTCAAAGACGGAAGAAGAGCATGCTGAGCACTTGAGGATAGCTTTAGAAATTCCGAGGAAAGAGCAACTGTACGCAAAATTCTCGAAATGTGAATTCTGGTTAAATGAAGTACAATTTTTAGGGCACATCATTAGTAGGGAAGGCATCCAAGTCGATCCAGCAAAGATTGAAGCTGTGTTAAATTGGGAAAGACCAAAGACACCGACAGAAGTTTGAAGTTTCTTGGGATTGGCGGGATATTATAGAAGATTTTTCAATGATTTTGCGAAAATAGCAACGCCGTTGACCAAGTTAACTCGAAAAAATGAAAAATTCGTATAGAATGACAAATGTGAAGAAAGTTTCCAAGAACTGAAGAATCGGTTGGTAACCGCACCGGTACTCGTATTACCAGACGAGTATGAGAATTTCGTAATTTTCAGTGATGCTTCGTATCGCGGATTAGGATGTGTATTGATGCAGCACGGTAATGTCATTGCATATGCTTCGAGACAACTCAAACCTCATGAACAGAAATATCCAACTCATGACCTGGAATTAGCAGCGATTGTATTTGCATTGAAACTTTGGAGACACTATCTCTATGGTGAGAAATGCGAAATCTACACAGATCATAAAAGTCTGAAGTACATCTTTACGTAAAAAGAACTGAACATGAGACAACGTCGATGGATGGAATTGATTAAAGATTACGATGTTATGATCAGTTATCATCTAGGGAAAACAAATGTTGTGGCAGATGCGCTAAGCAGGAAAGAAAGATTAAATTGGTTAACTTCATGTGAAGAATTAGCCAAGGAATTTGATAGGTTGGAAATCAAAATTCGTGTACTAAATGAATCTACAGAAGTTATCCACGCTATGACTTTTCAACCAGAGTTGTTAGAGAAGATTCGCCGCTATCAAGAAGAGGTGATGAGTCAGGACAACGACTTAAACCGGAGAAGAAATTACAACTCAGAAGTATAATGAAGGAATTTTACGCTTTGCATCGAGAATCTGGATCCCTAATGTGGCGGAATTGAAAGAAGAAATATTGCAAGATGCGCACAGTTCAAAGATTCCATTCATCCAGGAAGTATAAAAATGTATCGCGATCTGAAGGAAAACTTTTGGTGGCCAAATATGAAGAAGGAAATAGCAGAATGGGTAAGTAAATGCTACACATGCCAGAGAGTCAAAGCGGAACATCAACGTCTGAGCGGACTATTACAACCGTTAGATATTCCAGAATGGAAATGGGAACATTTAGCAATAGATTTCGTGGTAGGACTACCAAGGACTAAAGCAAATCATGATGCGATATGGGTAATCATTGACAGACTAACGAAGTCGGCACATTTTCTACCAATTAACGAACACTCGACAAGCTAGTGCATTTGTATCTCAAGGAAATTGTGATACAACATGGAGTTCCAATATCTATCGTGTCTGACCGAAATCCTCGTTTCAATTCAAGATTTTGGAGACAATTTCAGGAATGTCTTTGAACTAAATTAAACATGAGTACCGCATATCATCCGCAAACCGATGGGCAAAGTGAAAGAACTATCCAAACGATTGAAGACATGCTACGAGTTTGTGCGATTGATTCCGAAGGCAGTTGGGATGAGCACTTACCTTTGGTTGAATTTTCTTACAACAACAGTTATCACGCAAGCATTGGAATGCCACCATATGAAGCATTATACGGAAGAAAATGCAGATCACCAATATATTGGGATGAAGTTGGAGAATGCAAGGTTTTGGGTCCATAATTAATCCAACAGACTAAAGAAAAGATAGAACTTATTCGAAAACGACTCGTTACGGCACAAAACTGACAACGCAAATATGCAGACCAAGTACGGAAGGATATGGACTACCAGGAAGGAGAACACGTATTACTCAAAATATCACCATGGAAAGGATTGACCAGATTTGGCAACAAGGGTAAATTGAAACCACGATGCGTTGGACCGTTTGAAATTTTGAAGAAAGTGGGAAAAGTTGTGTACGAATTAGCTTTACCGTCTCATATGCAACATATTCACAATATGTTTCACGTGTCGATGCTTAAGCGATATAATCCTGATTCTAGGCATGTAATCGAGTATGAACCGATAGATATCCAACCTGATTTGTCTATTGTAGAACAACCGATAAGAATTTTAGATCGGCGAGAGAAAGTGTTGAGAAATAAGTCTGTATCTTTAGTACGAGTTTTGTGGAGAAATCCTATGGTTGAAGAATCGACTTGGGAACTTGAGAGTGAAATGTTAGATAAATATCCTCATTTGTTTCCATAATGAGATTCTGAGGACAGAATCCTATTAAGGGGGAAGGATGTAACGTCTGGGAAATTTACGTCTGTATTATATCATATTTATAATAAATTATGTGTGTTAATGTGTAATTTATGTGTAAGTATCTGTCAAACCATAGTTGTTACGTGTTACGTGCATTTTGTGTTATTCCGGTATTTTAAAGATATTTTTAAGATATTTTATTTTGCATTCATAAGTTTCATTTCAAACGTTTTATGACCCAAACCATGATTTTAAAGCCAGTATTTCAAATAAAATAATGGGCCTTATTTTTCATAAAACAGCTTTTACCATCGCATTATTCTCAACATCTAGACATTTTATAAATTTTCTCGTTTTGCGAAAAATGACTTTTTCGGGCCCCATTGGGTGTTAAAAACTCCACAAAAATCACATTTTTATTTTTATAAAATTATAGGACTTTTATTTATACCATTTCTTTGTATTTTTGCATTATTCACAATTTTTGGGAAATTTTGGCATATATATTGCATATATAAAATATTTATAAATTAAATTATAATACTCAAAAATTTTAAAAATTAGGGCCAAATATTTTTATTAGATGTATAATTAGCCCCTTAATTTTATTTAGGGGTATTATTTTTCACACTATAAATAGCCTAATTATTATTTAATTATAATTAATTAATCATTAAAATTCTGCAAATTTTCTGGAAATTCTCTGAAGAACAATTCGGGTCGGAATTTGGGTAAGAAATCAATCACTGATATTGAACATTTCTGAGCATCAAATCGATCGATGTGAGTATCCAAATCGATCCTCTCGATCTGTTCTTTCGGTTTCTGGTATCAAAATCATCTTTTGATGTGTTAATTTTCAATTTCGATTTCTAGGGTTTATACCGATTTTGTACTTTTTGATTCTGAGGTTATTTTTTGAAATTGATGTTGTAAATAGCTTTATTTGATGGTTTATGATCGATTCCTGCTAATTAATTTTATTGCCGATTGCTTGAATTGATAGAACGATATCTAGGGTTTATGTTTTTTTAATTAATCGTTTCTGATTTTAGGGATATCTAAGGTATGTTTAGATATGGGGTTTTGATTGAGGGTGTTATGAGCTTTATTTTAAGCTATGGAACGTAATTTCTGATGTACGATTTAAGCAAATCGGATTTTGACCAGACTTTAAGTCGGTTTAGGCCGGAATCTTGTTTCCGGGGTTATTGATGTGTTTTGTTAATTGATTGGTGTTTAGAAGTAAGTTTAGAATTGATTCCCAGTAAAAACGAGTCCAAACGATTCGTGATTTGGCCTAAAAACGACTTCATCGGAATCTGGAAAGTTCGCCGGTTACTGCTGCGTTTCCGCCGGAGAACAAGCTGTGGGGTTCGTCGATCACCGGAGACGTGGGGGTTGGGTTGCTGCAGATATAGGGAAGGTGTTGGAACAACTAATTGAACAGAATCGAGTCCAACAAACTCAAATTAAGCTCGCCGGAAACTGGTGGTATCGTCGGAATCTGGGTGGGTTGGATCGACCCAGGTCTGTTCTTCAGGACCCGTTTTCCTGGAAAATTCGACCCGGTTTTGATCTGAAAAACCCAATTGCTGATTTAGGATATTTGTTTCTGAATAAATAATTTACTTTTATTTTATTAAAATTAAAAATTAGATTTATTAATTCTAAAAATCTATTAAGAATTAGTTTTAAATTCTGAAAATTATTATTAATAATTCCTAAATTATTTTTAATTTGAATTTAGTTATTTAATTAGTTATTCAATTATTTAATTATTTATCTATTTATTTATTAGTTAGTAATTAAGTAATTAATTAATAATTAAGGATTAAAATTAATCGAATAGTATTATTTAAAGATTCGATAATTAGTTAAATAAAACGAGTAATTGAACGATGAAATTAGAGTACAATTATTCGAGCGATAGTTAATTATTCGAAGAATATCAAAATAATTATTCGTAACAAATAATTAAATACAAATAATCGATTAAATCATCGCAGTAGTTCAATAATTATGTGAGAAATGCGAGTAACTCGTAGAAATACGAGTAGTTGATCGTTGAGTTGGAATATGATTCGAATAATAACTTATTTATTCGATAATTAATCAAATAATTTTTAATAAATCATAACATATTCATTTTAATTCCAAAAATTATAGAAAAATCATTTTTGACTCTGATTTTTCTTAAATAATTATTTAAAAATTATTTTAGGGTTTAAAAATTAGTAATAATTATTTATATTGAATAATAAATTAAATTATCAGTGTTTAATTGATATTAATTAGACAGTTAGTCCGATTTTGGTAAAACGAAAGCCTTTTGACACAGAAAAATGAATTCTTTTCATTAAAAATAATAATAAAGCCTAATTTCTTCTAGAAATTTGTTGACTTTGTTATTTGTTTGATTATTAGTTGAAGTGCGTGCCGAGAAGAGTCCGAAAAATTCCGAAAAAATGAGAAACAAGGTAGATGATGATCAGTGAAGCGATCAACGAGTCGATTTTAATTCTAAAAATTATTTTAACTATAAAAATGATTATGTACTTATGTGCTTATGTGTATTATATGATTAATCGAGTCTTACTTGCTAATATATAATGTACAAGTCAGTCATAAGCGCATGGGTAGACAATGGGAATGATGTGAAGTCGATTCAAGATACAATTGAAGTACGAAATGACTTAACCAGTCTATTTTTGCTAACAGAAGCTAAGCCAGCAAAGCAGGTTGAATAGGTGATACACGAAGGTGATTTATTTGCAGTAAGTCGCACATAAGGCAAGTTTCTCCCCTATTCTATTATCAGAATAGTGATATTTTTTCAGATTCTTATCACGCTTGCACTCTTTTGATTCTCTTGTCTATATTTCATTTCGATTCTTGCTTATCCTTTCCATTTGACTTTATTGTTCATATTCCAATTGTTACTCACAAGTATTGATATATTCTCGTGATTAGAATATGTCAAAGCATACCGTTTGTTTCGGTTGCTATTCCAGGGACTGGATAATGATACTTTGGGGATTAAGTTTACTTAATCCTAAGGACCGGGACATAACCGGATCCTTGAGATGGACCGTAGTGCCTGGGTGCCCGACGGGATCTGTATAGTGAGATATATATCTGCACTGTATCCTGGCTGATCAGCAGGGTATAGATGCGAACTTGAGTCCAGTTTAGTTCTTTGGTATTCGCCAGTAATGGCCTTCTTTTTATTCTCGCGGGGTTGTATCTTTGCAGATATACAGGATACAATTTTTATTTAAATTGCTTTAACACTGTTTATATATTTTGCGGACTAGTTGAGCAATTTTTGGCTCACCCTTTTTGTTGTTATTCACCTTATAGTTTTCAGTTAAGAAGGAATATGAAACCCATCAGGACTGGAGTGGTAAAAAAGCGGGTCAAGCCTCGGGATCCTCTCATACCCAAAGTGTTGATCCCAATCCAGGAAGAAAGCTTTGAGTTGCCCGAATATGTGGAGTGTAGATAGTTAGTGTGCGTGTTTGAATAAAAGATGAACATAGTTTAAAACTGATTAGACAATGGTTTGTAATAAAGAGAGTTTGTGAGATTTTGAATTTTAGTTTTAATAAAAGTAGTTAGTGGTTGTTGTTTTCATACATCAACCTTAAAAGATCCTGGTTAGTCTTAAAGGGATTTAGATTCTTTTCTTTATTTTTTGTTAATCAAATTGTATAGGTTTGGTGATTAGCTAGTAACCCCCAGACTTTTACCCCGGGTCTGGAGGGCGTTATAGGGGTTTATGAAATATTCTGAATTAATTTCTATCTTACTTATTGCGGAACATAATAATGAATTATTGATGAAAAATCATCAAGCTCGTCCAACTAGTTCTACACCATTCCCTGAAGCTAATGTTGTGACTGGTAGTGATTATGGACGTGGACGTGCCCGTGGACATGGTTTCGGACATGGCCGTGGTCAAAATTACCACAATTTCTCTAAATATAAAAAGAAAGCTCACCCCAGAAGTGGACAAAGAATGAGGAAAATCCTAAGGGAAGTATGATGGGTCAAAGAGTTGAAAGTATTTTCCACCGTTGCGGAATGAAAGGACATTGGAGTCGTACTTGTCATACCTCCAAACACCTTCTTGATCTTTACCAAGCTTCTTTAAAGAATGTTGAAACTAATTTCACCGAATAGAATGATCCCTAGGGGATCGCCCATCTTGAAGCACACCTTGGAAATGATGATCAAGTTAATCCTTCGACCTTTACTCACATAAAAGTCGGTGATTTCTTTGAAGATGTTGATGTGAACATGCCTAAATTTGAAATATGGCCAGCAGCCTCTCATCATATGTTATAAAAGGTGAGGAATCTTTTTGTTTGGTGGATATTGTAACGACACATATAATTTTAAAAAATCAAAAATATTTTTCGCATCTTGCATTAGTCAAAGCTAATATAAACACAATATCAGGTGCATCAGATATAATTGAAGGCTCCGGAAGAGCGAGTATAGTGCTACCTAATGTTACATATTTATTGATTGAGAATGCAATATTTTCCACCCGATCAAAAAGATTTTTTTTGAGCTTTAAAGATATACGCCACAATGGCTATCATATTGAGATAACAAATGAACATGAAAATGAATATTTATGTATCAAAACTATAATCTCAGGGAGGAAACATGTGATAGAAAAACTTCCATCATATAACTCTGGATTATATTATAGTTTCATAAATCCAGTTGAGTCACACATGACTATTAATAAAAGGCCTATTGACCCGACCAATTTTATTATATGGCATGATCGTTTAGGCCATCCAGGTTCAACAATGACGCAAAGAATTATTGAAAATTCAAATGGACATCCACTCAAAGACAAAATTTTTCCATTGTCCAAATTTTTTCATGTGTTGCTTGTTTTCAAGGAAAATTGATAATAAAACCATCTTATGTAAAACTTAAAATCGAATGCCCAAAATTTTTGGAGCGAATTCAATGAGATATATGTGGACCTATTACCCCATCCAGTGGTTCAGTTAAATACTTTATGATACTCATTGATGCATCAATACGATGGTCACATGTTAGTTTATTGTCCACTCGTAATGTTGCTTTTGCACGACTCCTTGCTCAAATAATTCGATTACAAGCACAATTTCTTGATCATAATATAAAGAAAATAAGATTAGACAATGCATGAGAATTTACATTCCAATATTTTAATGATTATTGTATGTTGATTGGGATTAAAATGGAACATTTTATTGCCCACACACACACTCAAAATGGTCTTGCTGAGTCCTTCATTAAAAGACTACAACTAATTACGAGACCATTACTTATGAAAACGAATTTACCAAATTTTTCATAGGGGCATGCAATTTTAGAAAATAAATTGTTATAGATGATATATTTGCATATAAAGCGACACTTGATATTATTGAGGAAATCGAGGATCATGAACCTAGATTGATCTATGAATGTAAATGATAGGAAATAAATAAATCCTGATTACGTAGTTAATGTTGTATTAATTACACATGATTTGGGCTGCAAGGCCCAATAAGAAGATGTATGATATTTAGACCAAAAAGGTTAACACATTGATCAGGCCTGATGGACCAGATCAGGCCTGATGGAATAAAGAAAGCCCAAAACCCTGATTATTAATTAATTTCGTAATTAATTAATAAGGGAAAAATCAGTTATTGGGAAGAGTCCCAATAAGGACATAAATCCTTGTGGATTGGCCTCCAAGGAACCTCATAGGATAAGGAATCAGCTTCCTACTTCCTAGGACTCCAAAGTCCATTATAGTTTAGAGACTTGACCACCAAGTCTCCTATACCAAGTCCAATTCAAAGACTCCCAACATCTATATAAGGGGCCTCACCCCACAAATCAGAACTACATTTTTTGACTTGATCCTTGGCAATCAGCAAGGTACGTAGGCATCTTGTTAAGGCAGATCGAGTCACGAAACACAATAGCAGTCAAATCTAGCCTCGAAGCTCACGTTCCTTAATAGCAAATACAGCAATCATATACTTTAGTTTTTAATCCATAACATTTGGCGCCGTCTATGGGAAAAACAATAACAACCATGGCAAGAACACGGAGAACAATTAGAGCTCTTGAGGAAGGAACACCATCGGGGACAACCCAAGTGATTTCGTCAACCGTGGAGATACCTCCTCATTCAACTTATGCAGCTACCCAAGGAGAAGCCCAGATAGAGGCAACTCAACCTCAGCCACAAGGGACGATTCCCTCGGCTATTCCAGGTACGAATCCCCAAGTTCAACAACTACATGCACCTGTGAATTCTCGACCCATCGGATATGAATATTCAACTATTGTGACTACTAATTCCCCTTATGGGATGCCCCTTTACCCCGAGGTTGGAGGGAGTGGACATACGGGACGGAGTGAAGCGCGAGGGCGATCGCCCCCATACATACGAGGTTTGGCTCATATCCCTGAGGATCAGGAATTTCCTGGTCCTTACACTGAGAGAGACTCCGAATTTTCGGATGATGAAGTAGCCCCAAGAAGGAGGCGTGCTGGAAAAGAGCCGATGGTTGATGGGAGCCAACGTCCTCAAAGCACCCAAGGGACGAATCCCCAAGAAGTGCAGGAAATGATCAGGGCTCACGAAGCTGAGATTCAAAGGCTAAGGCATGACTTGGAGGTGTACCCGACCACCAGACCCCCAGTACCTCCTAGGGGGAGAAATCCTCCTCCTATCATAGACCTGGATGGTTCAGTACAGAGAAGGGCTGTTGTCCCAAGGGCTGATCCAAGCAATCTTCTTCCCCTTGGAGATCCTGATGATCCTACTCTGCCCTTCACTGAAGAAATAATGAATGCCCATATCTCAAGGAAGTTCAAGACGCCAACTATCAAAGCTTATGATGGCACGGGAGATCCTGCTAATCATGTTAGGACAATCTCTAATGCACTGTTGTTGCAACCTGTGAATGATGCTATTAAGTGTCGGGCCTTTCCCCAAACCCTGTCGGGTATGGCTCAAAGGTGGTATAGTCGTTTGCCCCCAAACTCTATTGGATCATTCAGAGAATTAAGTCAGGCTTTTATTAAGAAGTTTATTAGTGGAAGAGTGTATGAGAAAAGCTCAGCATCCCTCATGAGCATTGTACAGGGAGCAAAGGAATCCTTGAGAGAATACCTGAATCATTTCACAAAGGAGGCTTTGAAAGTCCTAACCTTGATGACAAGGTAGCCATGATAGCACTGCAACAGGGAACTATGGATGAATTCTTCAAGATGTCTTTGGAAAAATGCCCCCCTGAAAGCATGTTGCAGCTCCAAGATAGAGCCGGGAAGTACATCAAGGTGGAAGAGAGGATAAGGAAGACCGTAGTGAGTAATGAGCCCAGCGGAGGCAAGAAGCGGAAAACTGACCTGGAATATATCGCTAAGGACAAGTATCCTAGAACCGAGCAAAACTTTGATTCAACCCCCAAGAAGGGAGGACCTGGGCAAAAGTTCACTGAATACTCTAAGCTGAATGCCCCTAGGAGCCAGATCTTGATGGAAATCGAGAAAGATCGAGATATACGTTGGCCTAAGCCTTTGAAGGCTGATCCTTCCAAGCTAGATAAGAGCAAGTATTGCAGATTTCATAAAGATGTTGGTCATGACACCGATGAGTGTATACAACTAAAAGATGAAATTGAGTTCCTCATTCGAAAAGGAAGATTGAACAAATACACTGGAGAAGGAGGGGATAGAAGCAAAAATGTGAGAAAAAACTTTGATAATCAAAGGAGAGATCAAGAAGATCAGGGGCGAAATCCCCAACCTAGGGGACCGGTGAAAAATAAATCTTCAGAGGATCGCGCCCCCGAGGGCCTGTGATCAACATAATTTTTGGAGGACCAACAGCTGCTGGGTTATCCAAGAACTCCAGGAAAGCGTATGCTCGAGAAGTTATGCATATTGTTGGGGAAGCCTCGAGAAGTTATGTCTTTTGATGATTCTGATCTGGAGGGTGTGAAATTTCCCCATGATGACCCGTTGGTCATAACCCCGATAATAGGGAATAGCCCGGTAAGAAGGGTCCTTGTGGATAATGGTGCTTCAGTGGATATTTTGCTCCATGACACCTTTTGAAGGATGAAATATAATGACTCCCAATTGACCCCAACTGACATGCCGATATATGGATTCGCGGGAGTGGAATGCCCTGTAGAAGGAATAATCAAGTTGCCAACAACCATAGGATAGGAACCAAAGCAAGCAACTCAGATGTTGGATTTTATGGTGGTGAAGGCTAGTTCGACTTACAACGCTATCATGGGAAGAACAGGGATACACGCCTTCAAGGCAGTCCCTTCTTCCTATCATTCAGTTATGAAGTTTCCAACCCGAGATGGGATTGGAGAAGAGAGAGGAGATCAAAAAATGGCTAGAAGTTGTTATGTGGCCTCTTTGAGGGCAGACGGAGTTGGGGGGCAGGTTCTACCTATTGAAGACCTAGATATTTGAGAGAATGATGAGAAAAGAGGAAAGCCAGCAGAAGACTTGGTTTCAATTCCTTTAGCCCCCGAAGATCCTAAGAAGGTGACTTTTATTGGAGCCAAGCTCGAGGAACCCCTTAGAAGGAAGTTGGTGAAATTTTTGCAAGAAAATAGTGATGTGTTCGCTTGGTCGGCAGCTGATATGCCAGGAATAGATCCGGAACTGATCACTCACAAGCTGAATGTGGATCCAAGTCGGAAAACAGTTAAGTAAAAGAAAAGAAGCTTTGCTCCAGAATGGCAAGAAGCTATTAAACAAGAAGTTGAGAAGCTCTTGGAGGCTGGTTTCATTGAGGAGATACAATTTTCGGAATGGTTAGCAAACCCTGTAATGGTGAAAAAGGCCAATAGAAAAAGGAGGATGTGTGTAGACTTCACTGATCTGAATGAGGCATGCCCCAAGGACTATTTTCCATTACCAAGGATTGATACTTTGATAGATGCCACTGCTGGGCATGAGATGTTGAGCTTCATGAATGGATTTAGTGGATACAATCAGATCAAGATGCACAAGGGTGACATTCCAAAGGTATCATTCATCACTGACTTTGGTGTTTATTATTACCATGTTATGGCATTTGGACTTAAAAATGCAGGAGCCACCTATTAAAGGTTGGTAAATAAAATTTTTAAGGATCTTATTGGCAAGACTATGGAAGTCTATGTTGATGACATGTTAGGCAAGAGTCTAGTAAAGATTGATCATATAGCCCATTTGAGGGAAGCTTTTGAGGTCCTGAGGTACCACAAGATGATGTTAAATCCTACGAAATGTGCTTTCGGAGTAGGATCTGGAAAAGTTTTGGGATTGATGGTCTCCAAGAGAGGGATCGAGGCCAACTCAGATAAAATAAAGGCAATCCTGGACATGGAACCACCAAAAACTGTCAAGGATGTTCAGAAGTTCACAGGAAGGGTTGCTGGGCTGGGACGATTCATCTCCAAGTCAGGAAACAAGTGCTTATCGTTCTTCAAGTCACTAAAGAACATTAAGGACTTTGTATGGAGTGAGGAAAACCAGAAGGCATTCGAGGAATTGAAGAAATATATGGCCCAGGCCCCGCTGTTGACCAAGCCAGCTTTGAATGAAGTTTTATACTTGTACTTAGCCGTTTCAGAGAGTTCCTTGAGCGCTGTATTGGTTAAGGAGGAACTGAAAATCCAGAAACCCGTATACTATGTCAGCAAAATTCTGCATGGTGCTGAGTTGAATTATTCAACTATTGAGAAATTTGCTCTAGCCTTGGTAATGGCTTCAAGAAAATTACGTCCTTACTTTCAGGCTCATCAAATTGAGGTACCAACAAATGAGCCCCTGAGAAATATCATTCATAGTCTCAAGGCTAGTGGGAGGTTGATCAAGTGGGCAATAGAGCTGGGAGAATTCAACATCAAGTATAAGCCACGAATGACAATAAAAGCCCATGCATTAGCTGACTTCGTGGTGGAATGTACCATACCCAACCAAGAAGTCGGGGGCAGGAAGATACCATACCCCAAGACAAGGAAGTTGATAAGGGGGACAAAGAAAAGGATGATAAGGAGAAAGAATATTGGGTTCTCTATTTTGATGGAGCATCAAAAACAAACTCAAGTGGAGCATGTTTGGTTTTACAAAGCCCCGATGGGTTCTTGATTGAGTATGCCATGAAGTTAGACATCCCGACCACGAACAATGAGGCAGAATATAAAGCTTTGATAGCTGGCCTCGGCCTAGCAGGGACACTTAGAGTCGAGAACTTAAAAGTTTGTGGAGATTGAAGCTGGTCGTATCCCAAGTAAAGGGAGAGTTTGAGGCAAGGGAAGATACGATGGCTAAGTATGTCCGCCTAGTAAGGGCTGTGATGACCCAATTCAATGAATGCCATGTTGAGCACATTCCAAGGGAGGAAAATGCTAAGGCAGATGCATTATCAAAGTTTGCTTCATCTGAGATAGAAGAAAGTTTAGGAAGTGTATACTTCCGCATTTTGAAGACACGAAGCATCGATGTTAAGCTTGTAACTCCTATAGGCCTGGGGACGTTATGGATAGATCCCATTAAGGCCCACATTCAAACCGGTTGGTTGCCAAACGATACTACTGAAGCACGAAAGTTAGCTGTTCGAGCACTAAGGTACTCTTTGATAGATTGGATTTTGTATAAAAGATCTTTCGTGGTTCCTTACTTAAGGTGTCTCAGGCCCGATGAGGCACGCTTGGCTCTTGAAGAAGTATATGAAGGCATATGTGGGCAACACTTGGGGGGCAGCGCATTAGCTCATAAGATAACCAGTTTAGGCTTCTATTGGCCAGAAATGATGGCTGATGCCAAAGAATATGTGAAAAAGTGTGACCGCTGTTAGAAGCATGCACCTGTTGTTAGACAACCCCCCGAGATGCTGACCTCCATCAACTCACCCATCCCCTTTTCTATGTGGGGAATGGATATACTTAGGCCTTTCCCCATGGCCATAGCACAAAGGAAGTTTTTGATTGTAGCCATTGATTATTTTACTAAGTGGATTGAAGCCAAGCCCCTAGCCAAAATCACAACTAAGCAGGTTGCACAATTCCTGTGGGAAAATATCATGTGCCGATATGGAATTCCCCGCATCCTAGTCATTGACAATGGAACACAGTTCAACAACGAGGAATTTAAGAAATATTGTGAAAAATATGAAATTGAGTTACGGTTCACCTCTGTGGCTCACTCGCAAGCTAATGGGCAAGCGGAAGTGGCAAATCGAATAATCCTGGATGGACTAAAGAAGAGGATCGAGAAATCGAGGAATAATTGGGTGGATGAGATACTCCCAATACTATGGGCCTATAGGACTACCTGTAGAGTCACGACCGGAGCAACTCCCTTCATGTTAGCATATGGGGCAGAAGCAGTTGTTCCCGTGGAGATATCACATTCCTTCCCATAATTCAAGCTTTCAATGATGAGGAGAATGAGGAAGGGCAAAGATTAGCCCTGGATCTAATTGACGAAGTGTGAGATGAGGCACATGCGAAGATAGTGGAATATCAGAAAAAGCTTCGTTCTACTACAACCTAAGGGTTAAGGGAAGGTTTTTCAAGCAAGGAGACTTAGTCTTGAGAAAGGTGGAAGCCTCTGGCGTTGGACATAAAGGAAAACTTGCCCCGAATTGGGAAGGGTAGTACAAGGTAAAAAGCATTCAAGGAAGGGGAACCTACAAGTTAGAGACTATGGACGGTTTTGAATTCCCGAGAACTTGGCATGCATAGAACCTAAAGTTTTACTATGTGTAAATAAGTTGAGTACGATTCTCACTTGTCAGAACGACAAGTAGGTCGAAAAGCACCTTGAAGGTTTGCTTGCGTAAGATTTCATATTTTACTTACAGTAGGATTTGCATGATCGAAGTCATTATTTGTTAAGGGTCGAACCCATGCTATGTAAGGATTTGGAAAACCAGACTTCATATTTTCAATGAAATTGAAATTATTTCAACCTTTGGATGTTTAAGTTGTGATAATACCTTGTGTGATTTTAACAAAAATCATGCTTTGATCATTGAAAGAAGAAGACTTCAAGGATTCTTTTATTATAAAGAGTGCATGTTGCACAACTCAAAGGGCCAAATAGTTCAAATTTAAAAGCATATTAAGTGCTGGAAAGATAAAGAAGAAATATGCGAATAAGAAAAACAACATAAATTAACCCCGAAGGATAATAAGTTCTGATACAAATAAAGTTTAAGCATGAATAAAATTACAAACTAGAAAAACTACTCCTCCATGCGGGAGCCTACATTCCCTTGCTCCTTATCGGCACCTTCTTTCTCAGCATCCTTCGCAGGAGAAGAAGGAGGAGAAGTAGTGCTAGGATCCAAGATACGATCATCCGGCTGAGGGGAGTTGAAGAGGGCATCTATGCTGTCCTCCGTCTCAGCCTGCTCAGGACTTATAAAGTCCTTAGGGTCGACTAAGTCCGGATGCCTCTCAGAAACCACCTTCACGGCCGCATCCCATCCCTGGGTAAACTGTAGGGAATAAAGACCCTCATCATGAATCTCCATGAGATTCTTAAATTTATCAGAATCCATGTAATCATCGATGAGTTTTTCCTTATCACTCCTAAGTTTCACCAGCTCGGAATGAGCCTTAGCTAGCTCCTCCTTCTTTGTGTCCAGCTTCTTCTCCAGGACCTTAGCTCTCTCCTCCCATTTCTTCATCCCCTTCTCAAACTCATCGGAGTTACCCTTCCAAGACCTAGCCTGGTGGAGGGCCTCCTAGAAGTAAGTGTTACTCTGCACAAAGAAACATGAATTAACACAAGTTCATTGAAAAACAAGAAAGTTGGAATTTAAAAAGAAAAAAGTAGAATGTTACCGCAGCTTGGGCCTGAGAACCCAGAAGCTCGATAGTCTCAATATCACTCCCCGTAACGATGTCAGCGAAGTCATGGGGAGTGATGGAATGGTACGACCAATCCTTAGCATGCTTAGTGGATCCAACCACCGTGTCACTTCTCCTAAAGCCCCAGTTAGGCCTGAAGGAGTGTGCCTTAAGTGGAGGATCCACGTCATCCCCCAGCTCCACAACATGGACGTGGGGCCTAAGAAATGTGGGAGCATCAGGCTTGCCCCTGGGGTCCCTGTTTAGCTTGGCCCTCTTCTGGCGGCCAGATTCCCCCTCCTTGGGCCTATTGACATTATTAATGGCCTCACAAGCTGAAAGAAAAAGTAGAAAGAACATTAAACTTCAGAAGATAATAAAGTTGCAAATAAAATGAAGGAAAAAATAGATACGCAGGTATAATTTTACCCTTATCACTGGCCTGGGAGAGACCAACTTTCTTCAAAGAAAACTCCTCTAAAAGGGTCCAAGCGTCTGTTATCCCATCATCTGAAATTAAGGCTTGATAGGCCACCTCCTCCTCATCAGTTAACCTGATGCTACCAGGACTACCATTTGACACTTTGCAAAAGGGCCTACGGAAGAGTGTGGCCCAATCACCCCCGACCCAAGTCAGCCTAACAAACTCATCCCTCCATTTAGGGTTGTTCTCGACTATGGAGTTGCTATCGAAAATATGGGGAATTTTGGGCCGTTGACAAATTAAAACCCAGCCCGGTTGACCCATGGAACTGTTATAAAATTGGAAAACTTTCCTAAAGACAGCTAAGGGGAAACTTATTTCTAAGACAAAGAACCATAAAATAGAGAATATTCGTCCATGCGTTGGGGGGAAGTTGACAAGGGTTAGTTTTTACATCTGCAAGCAGACGAGGAATAAATTTGTGAAATGGAAACCTAAGACCCGCGGTCAGGGCTCCTCGATAAATAAATAAGGTATCCCCCTCCCAGTTACATGTCCTATCCCCGGGGGCAGCTGGGGTAATTCTAAGATGTCGCGGAAGTTTATACAGGGTATTCATGGACTCAATTCTACCTTCTAACTCATGAAAAGTGTTACCATGGTTATACGAATCTAATTCAGATAAAGAGGGATATTCATCACCTCTAGAGTTTATCATATCAATTAAGGAACTATACGGAGATTAAATTTGGATGTTTGTACCTCTCTTGGAAGTGTTCATCTTCCCCAAACGAGCCAAGTCACGATCCGCCATTGATATTCTTCGGATGAATGCTTGAAACCCAGAAAAACTTGAAGGTGGTGGAGCTGCGGTGGCTGAGGTCGCCGGAAATCGCCTTCTTAAGAGAGAAATCTAAGAGAGTTTTGAGAGGAAGTTTGAGAAATGAGGAGTGAAGTGAGGATTCTCACTTCTCTTATATAAGCTAAAAGCTCGGAATTCGAGGCGTTTTTAGGCCCATATAGCCAGGCCCAGCTTGAAAAAAGGCCCATTATGGAGAAGTGTCAGGAATAATCTAGAATCACGGATTGAAACTGAAGGGTCAAAAATCGACCAGAATTTTAAAGAAATGATTCGATCAGAGTCCTGATCGACAAAAGGCAGGAATTCTGATCGATATTTTATTCGATCAAAACGGTTAAAAGCCACTTAGTTTGATCAGAGTCCTGATCGACAAAGAAAAGAATCCTGATCGATGTTTCATTCGATCAAAAGGGTAAAAATTCACTTAGTTCGATCAGAGTCCTGATCAACAAGAAGAAGAATCCTGATCGAAGATACCATCAATTAGAGTGGTGTAGTGAGCTAGTTCGATCAGAATCCTGATCGAAATCGATCAGGAATCCTGATCATTTTTGCACGAATCCTGATCGAAGATACCATCGATTAGAGTGGTGTATTGTGAGCTAGTTCGATCAGAATCCTGAGGGATTGATCAGGAATCCTGATCGATTTTCCATGAATCCTGATCGAAGATGCCATCGACCAGAGTGACAATATCACAGTGAGATCGATTAGGATCCTGGTCGATTTCGACCCGGATTCCTAATCGATTTTGTATGACCCCTCATCGATTTTAAGCCAGAAAATTAAGGAAAAATCCCAGAATAAAGGGAAAAATTCCAGAAAATTAAGGAAAAATCCCAGAATAAAAGGAAAAATTCCAGAAAATTAAGGAAAAATCCCAGAATAAAGGGAAAAATTCTTGGAAAATTAAGGAAAAATCCCAGAATAAAGGGAAAAATTCCTGAAAATTAAGGAAAAATCCCTGGAAACTAAGATAATTTCTAAATAAAAAGGGATGAAAGTAAATCATTGTAAATGTGTAGGTCGCTCCATACTTTATGCAAAAACGATACCTTGTAAGGGAACGAATGAACTAAACTTCTGTGAAACCTAGTCACTGTTTCCCAAAAGTTGGGGGGCAAATGATAGGAAATAAATAAATCTTGATTACGTAGTTAATGTTGTATTAATTACACATGATTTGGGCTGTAAGGCCCAATAAGAAGATGTATGATATTCAGACCAAAAAGGTTAACACATTGATCAGGCCTGATGGACCAGATCAGGCCTGATGGAACAAAGAAAGCCCAAAACCCTGATTATTAATTAATTTCCTAATTAATTAATAAGGGGAAAATCAGCTATTGAGAAAAGTCCCAATAAGGACATAAATCGTTGTGGATTGGCCTCCAAGGAACCTCATAGGATAAGGAATCAGCTTCCTACTTCCTAGGACTCCAAAGTCCATTCTAGTTCAGAGACTTGACCACCAAGTCTCCTATACCAAGTCCAATTCAAAGACTCCCAACATCTATATAAGGGGCCTCACCTCACAGATCAGAACTACATTTTTTGACTTGATCCTTGGCAATCGGCAAGGTACGTAGGCATCTTGTTAAGGCAGATCGAGTCACGAAATACAAGAGCAGTCAAATCGAGCCTCTGGTAATGGATTCAACAACATTTAGATTTTTACTTAGTTTGTCAATTTTAGAAGGTCTCCGAATGAATTTAATGGATGTTGTGACTACTTACTTATACGTGTCACTTGATAATAATATAGACATGAAAGTCCCTAATATATTAAAAATGCCTGAAGTATATAGTGCAAGACCCCGAGAAATTTAATCAATTAAATTACGAAGATCATTGTATGGGTTGAAACAATCGGGTCGTATGTGGTATAATCGTCTCAGTGAATATCTTTTGAAATATGGGTATATTAATAATGTAATTTGTCCATTTATTTTTATTAAAAGGACCAAAATGAGGTTTACTATCATTGCTGTCTATGTTGATGATTTAAACATCATTGGGACCCCAGATGAACTTCATGAGATGATTGAATATTTGAAAAAAAGAATTTTAAATGAAAGACTTGGGTAAAATAAAACTTTGTCTTGGTTTTCAAGTTGAACATATATCTAAAGAATTTTTTGTCCACCAGTCAATTTATGTTAGGAACAATTGATGATATCAAGCAAAAACTATCAGAAGTTCACATCAGAACTTATATCAACGGATGATGATAACATCAACGGATGATGATATCGACGGATAATGATATCAACGGATGATGATGTCAACGGATGATGTAATCAGTATTTGTCATATCAGTTGATCTTCAATAAGGAAAAGGAGGTGAAGGACTTTATCTCAAAAGCATTGTATAGGTTTCCTTGTTGTTAATAGAATAAGATTCCTTATACATTTTGTAGTTGTGCTCTATATAAAGCACATATTAGGTTCATGCTATATGCATTGCGACATTGTTATATTTCACATAACCTAGCAGCTTTTAAGGATATTTGTTCATCCTTTTGAGAGAATACGTTTGTAATCAGTTTTTATCTATTAATATAAAAATTGTTGATTCTGTTGAAACTTTGTCGAATTGATTGTATTAACTGTATTCACCCCCCCTCTACAGTTAATTAAGGGCCTAATAATTGGTATCAGAGCTTGCTGTTAACGTACAAACAGTTTAAGATCTGAAAATCAATCAATAATGTCGGACAAAGAAGAAGAAACACAAAATCCGAATCCAAAGCCACCACCCCCAGCCACATCACAGATAATATGCAACATGAGTAGGTATGAAGCAATCAAGGTGCCTATCCTGAAGATACATGAATATCCAATTTGGAAAGTCAGGATGACCATGTGTTTGGAAGCCACGGATCCTGAATATCTAAACAGGATCTATGATGGTCCTCATAGACCAATGAAGGTAGCTGTTTCGCTTGCAGAAGAACCAGAGAAAATGATAAACAAAGATAGGAAGGACTATTCTCCTGAAGATATCTCATCTATCATGAAGGATGCTAAGGTCAGACACAGACACATCCTGCACAGCAGTCTTGATAGCATTATATCCAATAGAGTCATTGGATGTAAGACAACAAAAGAGATATGGGATGTTTTAGAAGTAAAGTGTCAAGGTACAACTGCTATCAAGAAGAACAGGAGGACAATACTTACTCAAGAATATGAGCACTTTGACTCAAGGGACAATGAGTCCTTAACTGAGATCTATGACAGATTTCAGAAGTTGCTGAATGACTTATCCCTTGTCAACAAAGAATATGATTTGGAGGACTCAAACTTGAAGTTCCTACTTGCTCTCCCTGAAAAGTGGGACTTTAAAGTTACATCAATAAGGGATAACTATCAACTTGATATCACACCTCTATATGAGATCTATGAAGTTCTGAAAACTCATGAACTAGAGATGGAGCAAAGAAGCAAGAGGAAAGGATCTAAATTTAGACCAGTTGCACTCAAGGTTGAAGAGAAGCCAAAGGAGAAAGCTAGGAGGAAAAGCTACTCCAAAGGGAAAGCCATGATTGCAAAGTCATATACTGAATTATCAAATTCTGACGATGACTTAAATACTGATACTGAATCAGATACTGACAGTGATCATAACAACAATGAAGACATGGATCAAATGGCTGCCCTACTGGTTAAAAGCTTCAAGAAGATGGTCAACAAGAACTTCAAGAAAGGGAGAAGGTTTTCCAAAAAAGGTTCCAGTTCCTCAAACTCTGATAAGAGGAACAACAGAAGAAATACTGATGGGAAGGAATATAGATCTGTAAAACTTGACAAGTCAAAAGAGAGATGTTACAACTATGATGGAATTGGACACTTTGCAGCTGACTGTAGAAAACCCAGAGCTGAGAAGAAACAGGCCTTGATCTCAAGGAAGAGAAACTGGAATGATTCATCAAATTCAGATGATGGAGTCAATTATGCTGTCATGGCAAAAGCTGATGCTGAGGCTGACAATGCTGAATTAAAGGTACCTCAGACTACTCTTGCTTTTGATACTGATGATTTCTATGAATTAAGATTATTTCTTAAGTCTGTGCATGTTATTTATAGGGATCAAACCTTATAAAATAATAGAATCAGGAGTGAAAACTCTGTGTTAAAGAAAAGGAATGATCACCTAGAAAATAAGTTGCTTTCCATGCTAGAATTCAAAAAGAAAGAGATAATGTTGTTTATGTTAAAGAAAAATTGTTAGAAAAACATGCTTATCTAGAGAAGGAGCTATCAAAAGAAAGAGAAGTCATTAAACTTTGGACTAACTCAGGAAAGTCAACTCATGAGATTTTAGAGAATGGCTATTGAGGATCAGGATTAGGATATTCAGCTAAATCTATTTCTGATAAGAAAAGTGGAAACGAAACTGAGAGAACAGAACTAATAAAAACTGATAGCAAGGTCAAACTGAACAAGGTTCAAATAAAGACCATTGAGTTTAATCCTAGTGCTAATACTGTTAAGTCAATCCATGAGGAAGGTACAACCTCAGCACCTAGATCAAACTTAATTACTGATAAGAGTGAACAAGTTCACGCAAAATCAGTAAATATTAGTTCAATGACTCAGAAACAGCTTAAGCAAAAGCTGAAGAATCTTCACATGAAAGACAAGAGGAAAAGGTCTAGGAAAAATAGAAATGGCAAGGTAGGTGTTAATAAGAATGGAAATTATGTAACTCCTCCTAATGCACCTAGAAAGACATGTTCAAACTGTGGTAGCACTAATCATCTTGCTAATTCATGCAAGAAAAATAAAAAGATAAATGTTGTTCCTTCCAAATTAGAGTTTAGGAATATAACAGTTATATATAAACCACAGAGTCCTTGTTTTCATTATGGTAGTGTTTGGAATTTTATTTATACATGTAAAGAGTATCACAGTTTGTATTATGATTATTATAAACTGAAACCCTTTTTAATTAAAGCAAAATTTGTTTCTGCATGTATAAATACTGATAGTAAGGATGTTAACATAAACTCTGATAAAAAGTCTTCTACTGCATATGTTAACAAACTTAAAAGGCCAAAGGATCCAAGAAAGTATGGGTCCTTAAAAACACTAACTGATTCAAATTACTGATTACAGGGTGACAGGAGGAATGCTCTAGTCTTGGATAGTGGATGCTCAGGACATATGGAGATGGTAACTTAGGAAAAATCTTGGGATATGGCAAAATCAAAATTGGAAATGTCATAATTGAAAATGTAGCTCTAGTTGCAGGACTCAAGCAAAATTTGATCAGTGTGAGTCAAATCTGTGACAGAGGTTACCATGTCAACTTCTATAAGAAGCATTGTGAAATTGTCGTAAGTCTGATGGCAAGATTGCATTGACTGGTGTAAGACATGGTAGTTTATATGAAGCCAGGGTCTCCATAAGTATCGATAATTCAGAAGTTTGTCTACTGAGTAGAGTATCTGTGGAAGATAGATGGAACTGGCATAAAAGACTTTCTCATCTCAACTTCAACAATATCAATGAACTTATGAGGAAAGATCTTGTGAGAGGATTTTCCAATACAGTTTTTACTCCTGATGGCTTATGTGACTCATGCCAGAAAGCTAAGCAAAGGAAAACTTCTTTCGAGAGTAAAACTGAATCCTCTATTCTTGAACCATATCATCTACTTCATATTGATCTTTTTGGTCCAGTAAATGTTATGTCATTTGCCAAGAAGAGGTATGCACTCGTAATTTTGATGAATATACAAGATACACATGGGTATATTTTTTGCACACCAAGGATGAATCTCCATCCATTCTTCTTGATCATGTGAGGGAGCTACAAAAAGGGTTAATATACAAAGTGAAGATCATCCAGGTCTACAATAGGGGGAGGATTCCTCCCCCTTGGAGGTAGTGGGGGTCTGGTGTTCTGGTGCGCCTTCAGGTCACGCTTCAGCCTTTGAATCTCAGCTCATGAGCCCTGATCCTTTCCTGCACTTCTTGGAAATTCGTCCCTTGGGTGCTCCTAGGATGTTGGCGACCATCAGCAATTGGCTCTTTGCCAGCACGCCTCCTTCTTGGGGCCACTTCATCATCTGAAGATTCAGAGTCTCTCTCAGTGTAAGGACCAGAAAATTCATGATCCTCAGGGATAGGAGCCAAACCTTGTATATAAGGGGCGATCGCCCTCGTGCTTCACTCCATCCAGCATGTCCACTTCCTCCAACCTCGGGGTAAAGGGGCATCCCATATGGGGGTTAGTGGTCACAACAGTTGAATACTCATACCCAATGGATCGAGAATTCACAGGTGCATGTAGTTGTTGAAGTTAGGGATTCATACCTTGGGTAGCCGAGAGAATCGTCCCTTGGGACTGAGGTTCAGTTATCCCTACCTGGGCTCCTCCTTGGGCGGTGGCATAGGTTGAATGAGGAGGTACCTCCACGGTTGATGAAACCGTTTGGGTTGTCCCCGCGGGTGTTCCCCTTTCAATGGCCCTGATTGTTCTCCGTGTTCTCACCATGGTTGTTGTTGTGCTGTCCCACAGGCGGCGCCAAATGTTATGGATTAAAAACTAAGGTATATAACTGTTATATTTATTACTAAGGAATGTGAGCTTCGAGGCTCGATTTGACTGCTCTTGTGTTTCGTGACTCAATCTGCCTTAACAAGATGCCTACGTTCCTTGCTGATTGCCAATGATCAAGTCAAAAAACGTAGTTCTGATTTGTGGGGTGAGGCCCCTTATATAGATGTTGAGAGTCCTTGAATTGGACTTGGGTTAGGAGACTTGGTGGTCAAGTCTCATGATTAGAATGGACTTTGAAGTCCTACGAAGTAGGAAGCTGATTCCTTATCCCACCAGGTTCCTTGGAGGCCAATCTATAAGGATTTATTTCTCCACTAGGACTCATCTTATCAGCTGACTTATCCCTTATTAATTAATTATGAAATTAATTAATATTCAGGGTTTTAGGCCTTCTCAAATGGGCCTAGCTGTTGGCCCAATTATTATATAATTAATGCAACATTAATTATATACCCAAGCCTTATTTTCTTCCCTATCATTTGCCCCCCAACTTTTGGGAAACACTGACTAGGTATCGCAGAAGTTAAGTTCATTCATTACCTTACAGGGTATCATTTTTGCGTAAGGTGCGGAGAGACCTACACATTTACAATAATTTGCTTTTATCCCTATTATTTAGGAACTATCTTAATTTCCAGGAATTTTCCCTAATTTTCTGGGACTTTTCCTTTATTTCCAGGAATATTTCCCCTAATTCTGGGATTTTTCCTTAATTTCCAGGAATATTTCCTCTAATTCTGGGATTTTTCCTTAATTGCCAGGAATTTTTTCCTTAATTCCTTAATTTCCAGGAATTTTTCCTTAATTATGGGATTTTTCCTTAATTTCCAGGAATTTTTCCCTTAATTCTGGGATTTTTCCTTAATTTTTAGGAATTTTTTCCTTAATTCTGGAATTTTTTCTTAATTTCCAGGAATTTTTCCCTTAATTCTGGGATTTTTCCTTAATTTCCAGGAATTTTTCCATTAATTCTGGGATTTTTCCTTAATTTTTAGTAATTTTCCCCTTAATTCTGGAATTTTTCCTTAATTTCCAGGAATTTTTCCCTTAATTCTGGGATTTTCCCTTAATTTCCAGGAATTTTTCCCTTAATTCTGGGATTTTTCCTTAATTTTTAGGAGTTTTTCCCTTAATAATGAAATTTTTCCTTAATTTTTAGGAATTTTTCCCTTAATTCTGGAATTTTTCCTTAATTTCCAGGAATTTTTCCCTTAATTATGGGATTTTCCCTTAATTTCCAGGAATTTTTCCCTTAATTCTTTATGTCTCTGATCAATTTACCTTGAAATGGCAAGACAATTCCATAGCTAATCCATTTGAACTAGCATGACTTTCGATATGATAATCTGTTTGAACTAGCATGACTTTTGGTATGACAATCTGTATAAACTAGTATGACAATCGGTATGACAATCTGTTTGAACTAGTATGACAATCTGTTTGAACTAGTATGACAATCAGTATGACAATCTGTTTGAACTAGTATGACTTTCGGTATGACAATCTGTTTGAACTAGTATGACAATCTGCTTGAACTAGTATGACTTTCGGTATGACAATATGTTTGAACTAGTATGACAATGAACTAGTATGACAATCTGTTTATCATACCAGTTCAATTGATTGCTGAATTAATATCTGGTTGAATTAGGCTTCTAATTGCACTGATCGAAGGTCTTTTGAGCAAGACCAATTCGAGCAGGAATCCGGGTCGAATTTCAGCCAGGATTTTCACTTTTTTTTAGCAGGAATTTTTAGTCAGAATTTTTGTTTTGACCAAATTAACCACTCTTTTCAGCCCTGGTCGAGACTCTTTCGACCTCATTAATTTCGATCAGAAATTAAATGTAGATCTTGGTCGAATTGGGTCAGAACCTGGTCGAATTATCCCTTTATTTCAGCCCTAGTCGAAGGCATTTTTGACCTCATCCTTTCGACCAGAAATTCAATAAGAATTCTGATCAAATGGGATCAGGATTATTATTATTTTTCATATATTATTTAAAATAAACAATGTCTTGGGCCCCTGATTTTTCTGGGCTTATCTTAATTGGGCTCTCTCTTGGTTAGCTGGGCCTTTTTCTAGGCTTATATTTTGAAAAATATTTGGGCCTCAAGCTGGGCTTTTCCCTGACCTAAATGGCCTTTATTCTTCAATTCAAACATTTGGGCCCTTCCCTGGGCTTGATACATTTTCTTTCATGGGTCTTTACAGGGTTTTTAACATCCCAGGCCCATTAAACTTAGGTTGGGCCTTAATCTTTAATCTCAGCTTCCAAAATATTCTGGAATTTCTAGACTCTTCCAGATTTGGACCCTGGTGCAGGGCTTTGATTTGAATATTTGGGCCCTTATCTCGCCTTGATATATTTTTTAGGCCCAACAATATTTAATTTCATTATTTTTCCTGAACTGGGCTTTTATTTTGGGCCAAACCTTTTTACTGGGCTCTCTTTGGGTCAAACCTCTTACTGGGCTCTTATTTATGGGCTCCAAAGCCCAAGATCCATGACATACCTGAATATTCAATTCATCCAGGAATTTTGTTATCTTTCATATTTTGGGTCCTAGTGCTGGGCTTCCTTCAGGGTCATGATTTTTTGACAAGAATTATGACCTTTTCGGTCAGGAATTACGTTTTTGACCGAATTATCCACTTCTTTTGTTCCTGGTCATGGTTTTTTTGACCAAGAATATTTGATCAGGAATATAGCATGAATCCTGATCGAATTGGGTCAGGAATAATTTCTCTTTTTCTTTGGGGGACATTTATTTCCTGGGCTTTTCTTTACATTTCTAACTTGGGCCTTTTTGCTGGGACTTTCAAACACTTGGGCCCTTAACTGGGCTTGATTATTTTTTCAGACTGGGCCCTTAACTGGGCTTGATTATTTTTTCAGGCGTGGATATTTTATTGGGCTTTCATAATCCCATGCCTAGTAAAATTTGGGTTGGACCTTCTTTCTTTTTTTACATGTAGCATTCACTTGCCTTATATCTTTGTTTGTTGAACTTTATGCTTTCATCTTGTGCACTTAGTGTACTTGCCATGCCAACATATTTCGAAAACTTTACGAATTTCTTAAACTGTTGGGATTCATCCCTTACATAAGTCTTAATAATCCTCAAAATAAAACTAGAACATGTAGTCCTAAGCAAGCAAAGCTTCAAGGTGCTTTTCAACCTACTTGTCATCTTGACAAGTGAGAATCGCGCTCAGCCAATTTACACATAGTAAATCTTCTGGTTTTGTGCATGCCAAGTTCTCGGGACTTCAAAGCCCTCCATAGTCTCGAGCTTGTAGGTTCCTCTACCTTGAACACCCTTGACCTTGTATGGCCCTTCCCAATTTGGGGCAAGTTTCCCTTTCTGCCCTACACCAGAAGCTTCCACCTTCCTCAAGACTAAGTCAACCTGTTTGAAGAACCTTTCTTTAACCCTTAGGTTGTAGTAGAACGAAGCCTTTTTATGATATTCCACTATCTTCACATGTGCCTCATCTCGCACTTCATCAATTAGATCCAGGGATAACCTTTGCCCTTCATCATTTTCCTCAGCATTGAAAGCTTGAATCCTGGGGGAGGAATGTGATATCTCCAAAGGAATAACTGATTCTGCCTCATATGCTAACATGAAGGGAGTTGCTCCAGTCGTGACTCTACAGGTAGTCATATAGGCCCATAGTATTGGGAGTATTTTATCCACCCAATTATTCCTCGGCCTCTCGATCCTCTTCTTTAGTCCATCCAGGATTATTCGATTCGCCACTTCCGCTTGCCCTAGCTTGCGGGTGAGACACCGAGGTGAATCGTAATTCAATTTCATTCTCCTCACAATACTTCTTGAATTCCTCATTGTTGAACTGTGTTCCATTATCGGTGACTAGGATGCGGGGAATTCCATACCGGCACATGATATTTTCCCACAAGAATTGTGCAACCCGCTTAGTTGTGATTTTGGCCAAAGGCTTGGCTTCAATCCACTTAGTAAAATAATCAATGGCTACAATCAGGAACTTCCTTTGTGCCATGACCATGGGAAAAGGCCCAAGTATATCCATTCCCCACATAGCAAAGGGGATGGGTGAGTTGATGGAGGTCAGCATCTCGGGGGGTTGTCTAATGACAGGTGCATGCTTCTGACAGCGGTCACACTTCTCCACATACTCTTTGGCATTAGCCATCATTTCCGGCCAATAGAAGCCTAAACGGGTTATCTTATGAGCTAGCGCTCTGCCCCCAAGTGTTGCCCACATATACCTTCATGCACTTCTTCAAGAGCCAAGCGTGCCTCATCGGGCCTGAGACATCTTAAGTAAGGAACTACATAAGATCTTTTATACAAAATCCCATCTATCAAGGAGTATCTTAATGCTCGAACAACCAACTTCCGCGCTTCAGTAGCATCATTAGGCAACCAACCGGTTTAAATATGAGTCTTAATGGGATCTATCCATGACGTCCCCAGACCTATAGGAGCTACAAGCTTAACATCAATGCTCCGTGTCTTCAGGACGCGGAAGTATACACTTCCTGAACTTTCCTCTATCTCGGATGAATCAAACTTTGATAAGGCATCTGCCTTAGCATTTTCCTCCCTTGGAATGTGCTCAACATAGCATTCATCGAATTGGGTCATCACAACCCTTACTAGGCGGACATATTTAGTCATCGTATCATCCCTTGCCTCAAACTCTCCCTTCACTTGGGATATAACCAACTTCGAGTCTCCACAAACCTTCAAGTTCTTGACTCTCAGTGTCCCTGCTAGGCCGAGGCCAGCTATCAGAGCTTCACATTCTGCCTTATTGTTTGTGGTCGGGAAGTCTAACTTCATGGCATACTCAATCAAGAACCCATCAGGGCTTTGTAAAACCAAACCTGCTCCACTTGAATTTTTTTTGATGCTCCATCAAAATAGAGAACCCTATATTCTTTCTCCTTATCATCCTGTTCCTTGTCCCCCTTATCAACTTCCTTGTATTGAGGTATGGTATCCTCCTGCGTCCCGACTTCTTGGTTGGGTATGGTACATTCCACCACGAAGTCAGCCAATGCTTGGGCTTTTATTGCCGTTTATGGCTTATACTTAATATCGAATTCTCCCAGCTCTATTGCCCACTTGATCAACCTCCCACTAGCCTTGGGACTATGAATGATATTTTTCAGGGGTTGATTTGTTAGCACCTCAATCTTATGAGCCTGAAAGTAAGGACGCAACTTTCTCGAAGCCATTACCAAGGCTAAAGCAAACTTCTCAGTAGTTGAATAATTCAACTCAGCTCCATGCAGAATTTTACTGACATAGTACACGGGTTTCTGGATTTTTAGTTCCTCCTTAATCAATACAGCACTCAAAGCACTCTCTGAAACGGCCAAGTATAAGTATAAAACTTCATTCAAAGCTGGCTTGGCCAGCAACGGGGCTTGAACCATATATTTCTTTAATTCCTCGAATGCCTTCTGGCTTTCTTCACTCCATACAAAATCCTTAACTTTCTTTAAAGACTTGAAGAATGACAAACACTTGTCTCCATATTTTGAGATGAATCGTCCCAATGCAGCAACCCTTCCAGTGAGCTTTTGAACATCTTTGATAGTTTTTGGGCGCCCATGTCCAGTATTGCCTTTATTTTATCGGGATTGGCCTCAATTCCTCTCTTGGAGACCATCAATCCCAAAAACTTTCCGGATCCTACTCCGAAAGCACACTTTGTAGGATTTAACATCATCTTGTGGTATCTCAGGACCTCAAAAGCTTCCCTCAAATGGGTTATATGGTCAGTCTTCACTAGACTTTTGATTAACATGTCATCAAAATAAACTTCCATGGACTTGCCAATAAGATCCTTAAAAATTTTATTTACCAACCTTTGATAGGTGGCTCCTGCATTCTTGAGACCAAATGCCATAACAAGATAACAATAAACACCAAAGTCAGTGATGAATGATACCTTTGGGATGTTGTCCTTGTGCATCTTGATCTGATTGTATCCACTAAATCCATCCATGAAGCTCAGCATCTCATGTCCAGCAGTGGCATCTATCTAAGTATCTATCCTTGGCAACGGGAAACAGTCCTTAGGGCATGCGTCATTCAGATCAGTGAAGTCCACACACATCCTCCATTTCCCATTGGCCTTCTTCACCATTACAGGGTTTGCTAACCATTCTGGAAATTGTATATCCTCAATGAATCCATCCTCTAAGAGCTTCTCTACTTCCTGTTTTATAGCTTCTTGCCTCTCTGGGGCAAAACTTCTTTTATTTTGTTTCACCGTCTTCCGACTCGGATCCACATTCAGCTTGTGAGTAATTAGTTCTGGGTCTATGCCTGGCATATCAGCTGCCGACCATGCAAACACATCACTATTTTCTTGCAAAAATTTCACTAACTTCCCTCTGAGGGCTCATCTAGTGTGGCTCCAACGAAAGTAACTTTCTCAGGATCCTCAAGAGCTAAAGGAATCGAAACCAAGTCTTCAGCCGGCATCCCTATTTTCTCATCATTCTCTCGAATATACAGATCTTCAATAGGCAGAACTTGCCCTCCAACTCCATCTGCCCTCAGTGAGGCCACATAGCCACTTCTAGCCATTTTTTGATCTCCTCTTTCTTCTCCAATCCCATTCTGGGTGGGAAACTTCATAACTGAATGGTAGGAAGAAGGGACTGCCTTGAAGGCATGTATATTTGTTCTTCCCATGATAGCGTTATAAGTTGAACTAGCCTTCACCACCACAAAGTCTAACATCTGTGTTGCTTGCCTTGGTTCCTATCCTATGGTTGTTGGCAACTTGATTATCCCTTCCACGGGGCACTCCACTCCCGCAAATCCATATATCAGCATGTCGGTTGGGGTCAATTGGGAGTCATTATATCCCATCCATAAAAAGGTGTCATGGAGCAAGATATCCACTAAAGCACCATTATCCACAAGGACCCTCTTAACCGGGCTGTTTCCTATTATAGGTGTTATGACCAACGGGTCGTCATGAGGAAATTACACACCCTCTAGGTCAGAATCATCAAAATCCATTGTTACTAATGTCATGGCCCTTTTCGGGGCTTTTCCAACAATATGCATAACCTCCCTGGCATATGTTTTCCTGGAGTTCTTGGATAATCCAGCAGCAGTCGGTCCTCCAAAAATCGTGTTTATCACAGTTCCTCGGGGTCGTGGTCCTCCAAAGATTATATTTATCACTGGTCCCCTAGGTTGGGGATTCCGCCCCTGATCGTCTTGGTCCCTCCTACGATCTTCAAAGTTCTTTCTCCCATTGTTATTCCTATCTCTTCCTTCCCCAGTGTACTTGTTCAATCTTCCTTTCCGAATGAGGAACTCTATTTCATCTTTTAGTTGCCTACACTCATCGGTGTCATGATCAACATCTTTGTGGAATCTACAATATTTGCTCTTGTCTAGCTTGGCTGGATCTGCCTTCAAGGGTTTAGGCCAATGAATATCTTGGTCTTTCTCGATTTCCATCAAGATCTGGCTTCTAGGAGCGTTCAACTTAGCGTATTCAGCGAATTTTTGTCCAGGTCCTCCCTTCTTAGGGGTTGAATCAGGGTTTTACTCAGTTCTAGGATACTTGTCCTTAGCGATATACTCCAGATCAGTCTTCCGCTTCTTGTCTACATCGGGCTCGTTGCTCACTACAGTCTTCCCCATGCTCTCTTCTACCTTGATGTACTTCCCGACCCTATCTTGGAGCTGCAACATGCTCTCAGGGGGGCGCTTGGCCAAGTACATCTTGAAGAACTCATCCCTAGTTCCCTGTTGTAATGTTATCATGGCTACCTTGTCATCAAGGTCCAGGACTTTTAAAGCTTCCTTCGTGAAACGATTCAGGTAGTCTCTTAAGGATTCCTTCGCTCCCTGACAATGCTCATGAAGGATGCTGAACTTTTCTCATGCACTCTCCCACTGATGAACTGATTAATAAAAGCCTGACTTAATTCTCTGAAGGACCTAATAGAGTTCGGGGGCAAACGACTATACCATCTTTGAGCCATACCCGACAGGATTTGAGGAAAGGCCCGACACTTAATAGCGTCATTCACGGGCTGCAGCAACAGTGTATTAGAAAATGTCCTGACATGATTGGCGGGATCTCCAGTGCCATCATAAGCTTTGATAGTGGGCATCTTAAACTTCCTTGAGATACGGGCATTCATTATTTCTTCAGTGAATGGTGGGGTAGGATCATCAAGATCTCCAAGGGGAAGAAGATTGCTCGGATCAGCCCTTGGGGCATCAGCCCTTCTCTGTATTGGACCATCCAGGTCTATGATAGGGGGAGGATTCCTCCCTCTTGGAGGTAGTGGGGGTCTGGTGTTCTAGTGCGCCTCCAGGTTGCGCTTCAGCCTTTGAATCTCATTCTCATGAGCCCTGATCCTTTCCTACACTTCTTGGGAATTCATCCCTTGGGTGCTCCTGGGACGTTGGCGACCATCAGGCATTGGCTCTTTGCCAGCACGCCTCCTTCTTGGGGCCACTTCATCATCTGAAGATTTAGAGTCTCTCTTAGTGTAAGGATCGGAAAATTCCTGATCCTCAGGGATAGGAGCCAAACCTTGTATATAGGGGGGCGATCTCCCTCGTGCTTCACTCCGTCCAGCATGTCCACTTCCCTCAACCTCGGGGTAAAGGGGCATCCCATATGGGGGGTTAGTGGTCACAACAGTTGAATACTCATACCCAATGGGTCGAGAATTCACAGGTGCATGTAGTTGTTGAAGTTGGGGATTCGTACCTTGGGAAGCCGAGGGAATCATCCCTTGGGGTTAAGGTTTAGTTGTCCCTACCTGGGCTCCTCCTTGGGTGGTGGCATAGGTTGAATGAGGAGGTACCTCCATGGTTGATGAAATCGTTTGGGTTGTCCCCATGGGTGTCCCCCTTTAATGGCCCTGATTGTTCTCCGTGTTCTCGCCATGGTTGTTGTTGTGCTGTCCTACAGGCGGCGCCAAATGTTATGGATTACAAACTAAGGTATATAAATTCTGTATTTATTACTAAGGAACGTGAGCTTCGAGGCTCGATTTGACTACTCTTGTGTTTCGTGACTCAATCTGCCTTAACACGATGCCTACGTACCTTGCTGATTGCCAAGGATCAAGTCAAAAAACATAGTTCTGATTTGTGGGGTGAGGCCCCTTATATAGATGTTGAGAGTCCTTGAATTGGACTTGGGTTAGGAGACTTGGTGGTCAAGTCTCAGGATTAGAATGGACTTTGGAGTCCTAAGAAGTAGGAAGTTGATTCCTTATCCCACCAGGTTCCTTGGAGGCCAATCTACAAGGATTTATTTCTCCACTATGACTCATCTTATCAGCTAACTTATCCCTTATTAATTAATTACGAAATTAATTAATATTCAGGGTTTTGGGCCTTCTCAAATATGCCTAGCTGTTGGCCCAATTCTGATATGATTAATGCAATATTAATTGCATACCCAGGCCTTATTTTCTTCCCTATCACCAGGAATCTATCAAAATATTTGGAATGCAAGACTACTCAACTGCATTAACTCCCATGGTCACTGCAACCAAGTTAGATTTAAATACTGGTTCGTCAGTAGATATAACTAACTACAGAGGTATGATTGCCTCACTCCTATATCTGACTGCTAGTAGACCTGATATCATGTATGCTACCTGTCTCTGTGCAAGGTTCAAATCTGATCCTAAAGAACCTCATCTGTTAGTTATGAAAAGAATTTTTAAGTATCTCAAAGGAACCATGAATTTGGGATTATGGTATCTTAGAGATTCAGACTTCAAGCTAATTGGATATTCAAATGCCGATTTTGCAGGTTGCAAAATAGACAGGAAAAGTACTTATGGAAGCTGCCAATTTCTTGATGGTAGATTGGTTTCTTGGTATAGCAAGAAACAAAAGTCAATTTCCACATCAACAGTAGAAGCAGAATACATTGATGCATGAAGCTGTTATGCTCAGATTCTATGGATGAACAATCAGCTGCTGGATTATGGGTTAGACTATTCTTCTATTACTATATATTGTGATAATCAAAGTGCTATTATAATGACAGGAAATCCAGTGCAACATTCAATGACTAAGCACATCAACATCAGGTACCATTTCATAAGGGAACATATGGAAGCAGGTACAGTGGAATTGGTCTTTTTTCTAACAGATCAGCAAGTAGCAGATATATTCACCAAGCCTCTCTGTGAAGCTACTTTCACAAGATTGGTGAATGAGTTGGGAATGATATCAGGACAATTCTCAAACTCTGATAATTAAGACTGCTGATATTTTTGAAGCATGGTATCTTATTATTTGTCAGTACTTGTTAGATACTGATTTTTGTGTTAGATGTTGATGCCATGATAACATGTAAATTGTGTTAAATGATCTTATGTGAAAATTGCATGTTGAACTACTGATTATGCGTGGTCAACCCAGTTTTAACTATTAAATCCTGATAGTCGTAATTAAAATACTGATAATAGTCAAACCATAATTGACTGTTATACTTCATTGATTATTTTAAATTTATTTGAAATAAATTATTACACAGTATTTTTAATTAATCAGTGAGTTAGTGGAATATCTTTTAATTGCTTAAATGGGTTAGCTACTGATGCAAGTATCTAGTAATACTTGAGTATTTACATTGGAAATAGGAATCTGAAGAGAGAGATTACTTTTTGTTTGCCTAGATACGCGTAATCGTGTATTTGCATTATGGTTAATTATTACATTGTTAATCAATGAGTCCCTTCAGTTTCTAAATCTCTCTGCTATAAATACAACCCTCCACTCTCAAAGCTACTCACTGCCTTTTTCATTCTCAACTCATTATCTTCTCAATAATTTATTCACAATTTCAATCATAAAAAATGGTTCAACCCCAGTTTTACACATGCAGCGGTGGATGCTATCTACCGATCGTTAATCCTACTGATGAAAAGATGTACTTTGATCCATACGGACTTAAGGTTCGTATTAATGGTGAAGTCTACCACCCAACTGAAGTTCTAGATTCGGTCTATGATCATCTCTCTTGGGATTATCAGTTGGAACTACATTTCTTCACCAGAGAAGTTCTTCTTAAAGAAGAACTTTGTGCTGAACTAGCAGAACGTGCTCGTCAAGCAGCTCTTGAGCTGCAAGAGAATATTATCTCTCTTGCAGATACAATGAGTAGAATTTATCATCGCAGGACGATAAGGGCTAAGCAAGCAACAAAGAAGTAGAAGAAGTCCGAGTAGTTAGATTGTTTTAGAATTTTATGTTTAAAATTCAATGAAATCTTGTACTTTGCTTCTTCATGATTAATGAAAATCTTTAAGCTTCTTTGATTCTTTAAGTGAATGATTATTTGTTTACTATCTTGTATGTGCTTAAATGTTTTTAACTGTTGATATCCAAATCAGTACTGCATGCTTAACATCAAATATTTTTAATAGTGCATGTGAATAAAATAATCTTTATTTAAGTTCATGTGATCACTTCAGTACATATTGAGCACACTACAAGAGGTAACTATTGTTAAAGAAGAAATTTATGAAAGATTTAATTCTTAGCCAATAAGGATTATTATCTTTGAGTGTTGCATTTTATCCAAATTCTTTGAAACTTTCTTTTTCACATTAAGAAAGTTGTTCAAACTCATTTCTTAACATTACACATCTTATATCTTAAATTTCTTCTCACAATTGAAACACTTGAATCCTTTTCTCAAATGTTGCCAAAAATCAAGTGACATAATTCTTGAATTGTGCTCACCACTCAGAAACAACATTTAATTGGTTAGAGACTACTTGCTGAGGTAGATCTTAATGATACTAACAGAGACACAAAGGTTTCATCAGTTTTTACTGAAGACATTGTGATAACTTTCCATAAGCACATTCAAATGTTAGTTCTTTGCAAGAAGAATAAGGTTTGAGATCATGGTACATGACACTAACCTGATCAAATCCTCTCCAATTCAAATAGAGGTTCTTATTATTGATGAACAATAACTGTCATAACCACAGTATCAACTGTGAGCTTAATTGTGTATTCACAAGGTATAAATACTATTATTACTTTATCAACATTTATTCTAAATATTGATTCTGTCTTTTCAGCATTTATTTTTATGATATAAATCCTGTTGGTATGATTACTTCTAGACCTTATTTAATGACTACCTCTAGTTGTATGACCACATATCACCCTTCTTTAGCCACCTCTTATTTCTGTAGGACAATCTTTCTGAGCCTTTTTAAGTGAGATGTGTAAAAAGATTGAGAGAAAAATAGAATTTAAGAGAGGAGAGATCCTTCCGGGCAAAAGGAAATGTAGATGAGAGATAGGATTTAGTAATCCTTGTGAGGAAGCTCTGACTATTAAAATTCACGAGATATGTGGTGTGAGGAGTAGTGAAAGTACTGTAGAAGAATAGAGAGATTGAGTTTTAACTGCTATATGTTTGCAGGTGCTCAGAGTATTAAAGAAACAGATGCTGATAACAATCTGTTGAATCTCAAGAAAACTCCAATGTACCAAGGGCTATTAATTTCCCTACAAGTCTAAATACTGATACTTTCTTGCAGTCCATACATTCACCTATTTCACCATATGAGACAATCCATGTTTTTGTTGAAAAATAGTCCATTTACTCTACTTTACCATCACCTGAGAAAATCCATGTTGTTGCTGAAGATGTAGTAGCACAACAGTCCATTCATAAAGTTTCATCCATTTCAGAATCACCAAAGCATGTTACATGAACTAAGGTTCTAGAAGGTAATCTCGAAGCTCCAATTCATTTATCTACAATACTTGAAGATGTGGAGTTCACTGCTGAAGGTGTGGAAACTTCTGAAGCTACTGGATCATATATTGCCACAATTTCTAATTCGATTCTACATGCTGAAGCTGGTGATGAATGTAACATCCAGGAAATATCGTATAATTATATATATCAATATATGATAATTATGTGAATATTATATGAATTTTTGGTGAATTATCTGATGTTTGATAATAATATTTGGATGTTTGTATGTAATAAAATGTGAGTATGTTAATTTTAATATGTCCAGAATAAAATATAGGTAATTAAGGTATTTTTCTGATAATTTTTAGAATGTTAGATGATTTTATAATAATTTATGAATTATTAATTATTTCTGAATAATTACAAAAATTATTTTATAAAGCCGGGAATCGTCCGACTTCAACCGTTTTTACGTTTTTACAACCCGAAACTCTTCCGAAAACTCCTTTCTAACCTAATCTGGTAATTCCGGACATTTTCCGTGTTTTGACTTTTTTGATCCGGATTACGGTTTAACCAGTGCGCGGCCCGACGCCAAATTTTTCGATACGACAATCATTACGGTAAATCAATGAAACCCGTATTTTCAAAAGACGGGATATTATTACATTATATTCTTATAAAGTATTTTATAAAAGCCCGGTTGGGATAATTATCCAAAACTAATATCAAATTGGATCGTTATTGCAGTTACTTAGCAGCTAAGCAACTAATTTAACGATCCAAAACGATCCAGAATGAACCAATATTCCGTAAATACAAATAGCATATTTCTTATTTTATTTTATTCGTTTATTCATTTACAACCAGTAAAAATACTGTAAATACAGAGAAAAACCTAGAAAATCAATACGTTCTTGAGAATCAAACACACGAACGAAGGCGTTATCGAACTCTGATTCGGGCGTGCAGCATACCAAAACGAAGCTCTCGAAATCTTCTTTCTGAATCAATCATCAGTTTTTGCCCAAAAATCATGGTAATTTTCTTATTTATTTAATTATATTCGAATTATTTGATAATTAAAATATGAAATTTTGTTCTTGATGCTGTTGATGTGATTTGATGCTTCCATAGTGTAGATAATCTTTTTCTGGTCAATTTGGTATATTATACTTCAAAAATAGAGCTCAGTATCATGTAGAAATTAAGGTTTGATTCTCTGAAAATTCTTTGAATATGTGTTCTTGGTGTTCTTGAAGAGTTCAGTAAATCAAACCCAAATTTGAGGGTGATGCCGACTTCAGAATTAAAAGTATGAGTAACCAAAATGTTCAGATTTTCATGCTCTTCCCGTTTGTGCCATCAAATCATTCAAACGATTAGCAATTTGTCAATTTGTAATTTTAGGGTTTATATCGAAATTTGGGGGTTTTTAATCTATGCATCGTTTGATAGTTTTGATGCTTAAAGGAGCTTCATTATTGAATTTACAGTTGATTGGTATATCGAATTAGTTATTATAACCCCTGGAAATTGTTAGTCGAGTTCAAGGGTTTTCCCAAATTTTGAATTGATTTTTCGAGTTTTATGTTAATTGTTGGATGAATATGATTGTATGGACTGATTGTAGGTTTGATAAGCTTCAATTTCGTGTATATAACGTTAAGCTTGGTTTCAGTTTTGTGCAAATCGGAAAATGGCCGCAGTTGGTCGGATTTTTGCTCGGTTTTTAACCAGAGCCAACGATTGAATCGTTGTTTTCAGATATTGTTATTGATTTCTAGGTGCTGGGATGATTTCGATCATTTTGAAATAAAAAACGATCGAAATGACTGATTTTTGGTGCTGCGCGAAGCCGGCCGGAGGTCTGCGGTGGTTGCCGGATTCTGGAATTTTCCAGAATTCCGGTGGCCCTGTTCTTAGATTACCGGTCATCTTCTTCGTGTGTGCCGCCATTCGATCTTCCTGGACTGACTTCTATTTCCTAAAATATGTTTCTGCAAAATTTTCATTTAAAAATAATTTAAAAATCATTTCTAAATTCTATAATTCATTATTTATTTCAGAAAATCATTTTTAATTCTAAAATAAATTTTAATTATTTAATTATTTAATTTTATTTGATAATTAATTATTTAATTAATCAATTAATTTATATATTAATTGATTAATTAATTTAATTATTTATTAATTAATTTAATTAATTATTTAATTGGATTTAATTATTTAAAATTAATTGAAAAATTCCGAAAAATAATTTCGAGCTTTAAAATATTATTTTAAATTATTTTCAAGGCTCGATAATTATTATAAAATCATTTTAAAATCATATTTAAGTATTCGAATCCTATTATTTAATTATTAAATGATTCGGAGACCGTTTTAATTCTGAAAAATGTTCAAAAATTCATAATAAATCAATCGTTCGTCCGTTTAATACGAAACGAACGCCTCTAGACTCAGAAAAATATTTTGCTTTTATTAAAAATATTTTCGAGACCTAAATTCCTTTGTATCTAAAGGACGTTTGTTTTAGGGATCATTCCGAGTCGATAATCGTTCGATAAAATATTCTTTTTAACCCGATTTCAATTCTAAATGTATTAAGACCTATCTTTTGTCGATTCAACTTATATGCTACATGAATTACGTGATTATGTGTTATATGATTACATGCCCTATGTGTACGTATTATGTGAATAATGAGCCAGCGTGTCTTTTAAACGTTATCTGCATGAGAGGATCCTTATCGGTTATTATCGGGCGGGTAGACAATAGGTATAAATGTATAGACTAGACAATTATATATTGTCAGTTCATTAAATAGTATTATTTATGATAGATGCACATACTGCGAGACGTTCAAAGCCAGATAGAGATTGTAGAAGTAAAGCCTGATTGCGTGTAGTAATGAAACGAGTGGATTCAGAGTAAAGATAAACCTAAGAAGGTAGGTGATAAGAAAAGTCAAGTAGCATGTCAGGGGGAAAACAGATGTGACATGACTGAGTGATATGGCAGCTAGTTAAAGATCGGAGTATTATCAATTGAGGCAAGTATTCTTGATTTCTTTTAAATACTACAAGTATTCTTGAAGTTTCTTTTAAATTACTGCAATTATTTCTTCGATCCTATTCTAAGTTCAGAATAGTTAAATGTTTTACATTTCGCTGCAATTACTCTGGTTATGCATGTTCAATTATTCTTGTTCTGATAATTCGATTGCTCTCTTGAGCAAATACCCCTTTCTTTCGGGTTATTTGCGAACCCTGAATTGGGATGTTTTGAATTCAAAATGGTTTGACATCAAAACACTCTACGGGCTGGATAGTGATACTTTGGGGATTGAGTTTTATTTAATCCTGAAGACCGGGATGACTGGTGCCTCGAGATGGGCCGTAGTGCCTGGGGACCCGACTAGATCTATATATTGAGATATAGATCTGTATTATATTCTGACTGATTAGCAGAATAGATGCAAACTAGTGTCCAGTCTAATTTATTGTTGATCGCCATTAATGGCATTCCTTCTTGAAATAAAATGTGATTATGGATTAAAGTTATTCTTTTTTAGCACTCAGTTTCGGGAAATTACAGTGTTTCTAAATAAATTCGAGGTTCAGATTGTTGCTGTAACATTAGTTGCTCAGTAATAATTAGAATCTTGAATGAATTGAGATCTTCTTAATTATTCAACCCGTCCTTATCAGGCTGGTTTAGCAGGCTAATTCCATGGAAACTTAGTCGATAATGATGGATACTTAATAGTTATGAATTTCTTGAACGTCGTTTTATGAATAGTTATTGCATTCGTTGCTCAAGTATGATGTGTTACCAGAAAATATTTCGAAAACACGTGATCTCTGGAGCTCTTACAAAATGTCAGTATTTCCTATGTGATTTATAGCAATGCAAATTAAATTGATTTTAAGATAATGAAGTATATCCTTCAAACGATTTCGTGTTTCGCTCTTCAAAATATTTTAGAGATTTTGTCCGGAAGTTTTTTTTTGATATTAATGTTTGAAACTCAAAATATATACTTGCTGGGCATTTTTGGCTCACTCTTGCTTTGTAAATTCTTATTTCTGCCAGAAACAGATAAGGATAAAAAGTGAATAGCTTCGATAGAAAACAGAGGATAGAGAAATTTCCGCTGTGAGAGGTTGAAGGTGTTAGAAGAATTAGAAGAATGTGACAAGAGCATTAGTTCAAAGGTATCTATACTTGTATTTTAGTTACTGTGAGTTGTAAAGGGTTAAATTCTTGTTTCATACCATAACCTGTAAACGATCTGGATTCAAGGGGTTATTTATTTATTTCTTTATTTTATGTAATGATTGTTTAAGTAAAACAAAATCTTGACCCCGGATTTTGGGTGTTACAGTTTGGCATCAGAGCTGCAGGTTATTGGTCACTGAAATAAGAATAAGTGAGAGTAAGATAGGAATGATAGGTCGTACAGGATAGGAAAGACCCTAGGCATATTCAGGATAAATTGAGTTGAGTGCGAATTAAGGCTAGTAGATCTGAGATGGATTTGCTAAGATAGGATTGGTGAGTAAGTGTAAGGCGAATATCACAACATCATAGGTATATTGAAACCTCGGATCATACAATAATGAGAAATCGACGGATCGACGGAGACTGGGTATGTTACCCTACTCTTCATGTGATTTTGAGGGAAATGCTGTTGATTTCGTGAGAATTTGTGTAAGAGAAGCTACGATTTAACTTAGGTATTAGGACGAGTTCCGCGTCAAAGGCAACAAGTTGATGGAAGCTGATGAAGAACCAACGTTGCGCGTTTCGAAGGCACCACCGCTACGGGAAGATTCCTATCATTCATCAGGAGTTGCGCAAGGAATAATATCTACCTTACCAAGTATGGGTAAGATTAGCAAGAAGATGTGACCATATCTATAGACCGAACATCGAGTTGCATGCATGGTTGTAAGCATAACGTCAAGGACGATGACAAGAATGTCAAAGACAGTACTAAGTGTCAGCGTTGCGGTGGAATTGCGAGTAAATGATTTACGACGGCGAATGAAGTTTTTGCGACTAATAAGTATGAGCGGAATCCGAGGAAATATGGAAGAGGTACCAAAGTAAAGAGACCTTTATATGGGCATTCTTTTAACTAGACATTTCATTGGTAAATCAGGAAAATAGCAAGTAACTTATATAGTAATGACGACCAAATATTTGATTCTCAGAACTTCAAAATAAGATTTCGGAAAAGATTTCCTTAATCAACTTTCAGAAGATTTTTGGCATAAAATGAATTTTACGAATTGGTTGTCGAATTACTATTTATGTTCTTGTTATTACCAACAGAAAATGACCTAAAAAGATAATGAATTTAGACTCAATATTGTTAGTTCGGGGGAACCAAGTATTCACATTGGCAGGAAGAGAGGTTTAAAGTTTTCTGTGAAAAAAATAAAGGTAAGCGTTGTTAATAATATCAATAATTGAATCAACATATTATTTACCCAATTTATAAAGTTATTAAAAATTTAATGAAATTCGTGATTCGAATGGACGGAGGATGATTGAAGGAAATGGCAGAATCTTCTAGATGATTGGGGAAGAATCGTATTTCTATCGATAAAATAGAGGCATTAAGTGATCAATGGGTATTTTACACGACGTAGATGAAATCTGAAGTCATGATTTTAACTTCGGAATGACGCGATTAAGATTAAATTATTGAAGCATTTGGTGTGAAGGCATTTCCAGGAAGCATTTCGAAGCGATGATGTGACTTGAATTGTGAACCTGTATCCGCACGATCCTGAAGGCATACGTAAGTGAAGCGTAAAGGTGATCGGCATTGACATTCTTTCTTCTGATACGGTGGTATATGCTTTTCTTGATTTTTGAATACGTAGGAGCTTCTTCTGTTGATAAATTATATGAGGCGAAAATGAAAGAAAATTTCTTATATTCCTTCTGAATTATTTCTCTTCTCCAATTTCTTGATTCCTGATTGAGACAACAGTGTTGTGGTATGACGCTTTGTCAAAATGACGAAGAGTCGGGTGGGACGCCACCTAATCATGTGTTGTATGCCATATAGTATGAAAGACTGGACATCTTGAGTACGAATATTGTTGTCTCATTCACATCTAAATCTTCAGTCATTCTTCTTCCTTCAATTGACTTACAGATTCTTCTAACTGTTTGTTGTAATTGTTATTCCTTATCCTTCTTTTCATTCAAAATCCTATTCACACACTCTCCTCATGCGTAGAGTCTGTTCTCTGACGATTTCAAAAAAAATGAAATAGTATGATACGTGGAATTATACAACGAACATAGATACGACTGCAAATCGATAAATGGTGGACATCTGCGAGCGAGGAAAAAATGGACGCACCGACAATTGTGGACATGACGAAGATATCAAGTCAGACAGTTATTCATGTTACGAAGATCTTATTAGTATGGTAGATTGTGTTAACGTAATACACTTCAAACCAGAGGATTTCGACGCGAAACGAATGGTTAGCGAATCGTACATTAATTACGAAATGAGGAAGTGATGTTGTGTGCTCAAACGAAGCAAACGAGTAACGGGATGACGATCAAAGATCAAAGAAATTCTGAATAATGACTCAGACATGCAATTACGACGTGAAACATCCCTTCATCGCTGGAAGATACTGGTTGTGAAGATTTAAGATGGAAGAAATCTTAAATGTATTCAAACTTCGAACGTGTTCCTCAAGAAATTATGAAGTTCTCTAACTTGCGTAAATAAGTGATGGTGAATTCAATGCTTATACCCGGGTCAGTGATGAAAGCTTGATGCGGAAGCATAAGTAGAGATGAAGCAATGGTGATTCGACGGTGAAACCTTTTAAGAAATAACGACATAACGATTAAGATTCTACCAGATTGCGACGATAGTAAGGAAAACCGTGCATGGTTATTAAAAGATAAACGGATTAGTTAATAAAATTAAGTGCGTATCGTCGACAATAAATAAGTCAAAATACTCGCGAAATAAAATTTTGAAACACGGGATGAATTTTAAAGCTTATTGATAGAATTTGATAATATTCTGAAAGAGCTGGGAAGGGAATGTTGGTTTAAGACCTTAAGTCTCATTTCAAAAGATATATGTTATGCCAGTTAATCATACCTATACTAAACAGAAGGATATAGTTTGAGCTATGGTGGATGGATGAATTTGGTTGATGGAGATGGGTGGATATAATTATAGATGATTTGGTATATTGATGGTGTCGGTTTGAGTCCGACTGGTAGTCGATGGTATAGGGGAGATGCTGCCCAATTTTCAGAAATTACTCTACATATAAGAATAAAGAAGTATATTCTCACTCCTAGCTATACTCCAAATGGTTGTGATTACGGTTCTTGAGAAAAAAAAATGTTATGATCGAACTGACTTTATGTAATTGGTCTTTGATTCTAGTTAGCTAGTCTTTACTCGGTTTAAGTTATCGGTTAAAAGAGTTAATTGATCAACTTTACCAACTAATGGTTAGCTAAATGGAGATCGATACCAATTAGATTGAGTCAAGCTCTAACATGATTTTCAGATTCAAAATCAAAGCGGTTAGCAAGTTGAAGGAAGTTGAATACAAGAATTTCATTCAAAGAATGCGCGTAAGCCGGGAAGATTAAACAACAGTATCTGTGGCAAAGTATTAGAGAAGACCGATACAATGAATCTCATATCGGAGTTCTCCATAATTAAAGTGAAGCCTTGAATATTCTAACAAATGATTTACCAAGGTTACCTCGTGAAATGAGGTAAAAAAATTCGTCGGCTACTGTACGAGTTGAGTTGGTGTCAAAAGCCCTGTATCGTACAACCCAGTGGGAATGAGATATTGAGTGAAGGAAAACTTCAGAAAAATGGAATGAAAAGAATAATGAAATAAAGGGGTACTTCGCGCTACACATAAAAGTGATCATGGAGAAAAGAGAAGGGAGTTATGAAGTCACGCATCGATTATTAGAAATTGCAAGTTTGAAGATTAAGTGAACATAATGTACCAGGAATAATTGGATAGTGTAATTGTATTTATTGATAACATCCTTGCCCATTTAAGAACTAAGGAAGAACCAAGTTGAACACCTGAAGATATGCATGCAAAGGGTGAGAGATTAGCAACTGTGTTCGAAGCTTCAAAGGTATGAACTTTGGTTATAATTAATTATGAGCTACGAAAGTATGGTTAGTTACCAACCAAGTAAGATCTATTCAGAGAAAGATGGCTTAAGAAGAAAAGAAAGAGTGAATATCACTAAGATTGCAGGGGAATGGATAAAGGGATAGGAAAAGTTAGAAATTGAGAGCAGGTTTTGATCCTACTTCTGGAATATACTGATACTTATTTTGTTGTTAAATATCAAAGGTGGTATTAATATAGATGATTGGTGTTGACTTCGGTAGGGAATGTTGTTAGCATCAAAGTTCATATTGATATCTAATTTGATATGACAACAAAATTGGTATTAGTACCAGGAATTCGGTTTTGAATAAAGTTATGGTTCATTCTATTCCAAATTAATATTTCCTTTCAAATAGTAAAAGAGTTCGCTCGATGAATATACTACAAAATGGTGAGTTAAATACAATTGTCAAGATCTTCCTTTAATTTTTAATTTTTAATAGATTTAGAACATTTCGAAGTATCAGACGCCATGAGCTCAGTATATTGGGCGCACAAGGATGAGAAATTCAAGAGATCAGCTAAAGGTTCTCGAATACGATTAAAAACGATTATAGGCCAGACTAACCAATCAGAAGGAGACGCGAGAAGTAAAGTAGAACATTCAGGAAAATGGAAGGAGCATAATCTCAAATTATTAAAATTAGAAAGAAAATTAGACTGGTATAAATCAAGTTAGTCCATCAAGATAAGGAGATAGATAGAACAGTTACGAATGAGTTGACCCTGTTGTTACAGGCATAACGAGTTCATAAGATGTTTAAATGTATATGGCTAAGAAAGGTAATTTAGCTCCCTAATTATAAAATGAAGGCTGATTTGAGTTACAAGAACGACAGAAAGTAAATACGCCCCGGTCTCAGTGCATCATTTACAAATGAAGAAGAAGATTATAGGAACGGTTAAAAAGCCTCCAATGCGATGGGAAGCGATTACCAATTAGGTTATTTGAACGAAGAAATATAGGAGGATGAGGTTCAACATTGAGTAGTAGTTGGAAATGCACATAAGCACGAAATACTAAAATTAGAAAGAAAAAGTGAATTAAGATGTGATATGTTGGTCCCTCCTATATAGTAAATCGACAGGATAAATAGAGGTGAGTTGGCTTCATTGCTACCCGTATAGCGAATCCATAGGGCGTTTATATGTATATATCCAGAGGAAGTAAGTTAGCTCCATATATATAGGAGATGGAGAGTTGAATTGAGTTATGCAAGCAACAAATAGAATAGGATGTTAACGAGAGACTATTAAAAAAAGATTGATATTATACGTTAAAGTTATGAAAAATTATGATGTTGAGAGATTAACCTGAGGAAATGAAAGTTATATACTTGAAGAATATTAGTATTATTCCTTAGCGTGATTCTGATGACAGAATCCTTTTAAGGGGGGAAGGATGTAACATCCGGGAAATATCGTATAATTATATATATCAATATATGATTATTATGTGAATATTATATTAATTTTTGGTGAATTATCTGATGTTTGATAATAATATTTGGATGTTTGTATGTAATAAAACGTGAGTATGTTAATTTTAATATGTCCAGAATAAAATATAGGTAATTAAGGTATTTTTATGGTAATTTTTGGAATGTTAGATGATTTTATAATAATTTATGAATTATTAATTATTTCTGAATAATTACAAAAATTATTTTATAAAGTCGGTAATCGTCCGACTTCAACCGTTTTTACAACCCGAAACTCTTCCGAAAACTCCTTCCTAACCTAATCTGGTAATTCCGGACAATTTCCGTGTTTTGACTTTTTCGATCCGGATTACGGTTTGACCAGTGCGCGGCCCGGCGCCAAATTTTTCGATACGACAATCATTACGGTAAATCAATGAAACCCGTATTTTCAAAAGACGGGATATTATTACATTATATTCATATAAAGTATTTTATAAAAGCCCGGTTGCGATAATTATCCAAAACTGATATCAAATTGGATCGTTATTGCAGTTACTTAGCGGCTAAGCAACTAATTTAACGATCCAAAACGATCCAGAACGAACCAATATTCCGTAAATACAAATAGCATATTTCTTATTTTATTTTATTCGTTTATTCATTTACAACCAGTAAAAATACTGTAAATATAGAGAAAAACCTAGAAAACCAATACGTTCTCGAGAATCAAACACACGAACGAAGGCGTTATCGAACTCCGATTCGGGCGTGCAGCATACCAAAACGAAGCTCTCGAAATCTTCAATCTGAATCAATCATCAGTTTTTGCCCAAAAATCATGGTAATTTTCTTATTTATTTAATTATATTCGAATTATTTGATAATTAAAATATGAAAATTTGTTCTTGATGCTGTTGATGTGATTTGATGCTTCCATAGTGTAGATAATATTTTTCTGGTCAATTTGGTATATTATACTTCAAAAATAGAGCTCAGTATCATGTAGAAATTAAGGTTTGATTCTCTGAAAATTCTTTGAATATGTGTTCTTGGTGTTCTTGAAGAGTTCAGTAAATCAAACCCAAATTTGAGGGTGATGCCGACTTCAGAATTCAAAGTATGAGTAACCAAAATGTTCAGAGTTTCATGCTCTTCTTGTTTATGCCATCAAATCATTCAAACGATTAGCAATTTGTCAATTCGTAATTTTAGGGTTTATATCGAAATTTGGGGGTTTTTAATCTATGCATCGTTTGATGGTTTTGATGCTTAAAGGAGCTTCATTATTGAATTTACAGTTGATTGGTATATCGAATTAGTTATTATAACCCCTGGAAATTGTTAGTCAAGTTCAAGGGTTTTCCCGAATTTTGAATTGATTTTTCGAGTTTTATGTTAATTGTTGGATGAATATGATTGTATGGACTGATTGTAGGTTTGATAAGCTTCAATTTCGTGTATATAACGTTAAGCTTGGTTTCAGTTTTGTGCAAATCGGAAAATGGTCGCAGTTGGTCGGAATTTTGCTCGGTTTTTAACCGGAGCCAACGATTGAATCGTTGTTTTCAGATATTGTTATTGATTTCTAGGTGCTGGTATGATTTCGATCATTTTGGAATAAAAAACGATCGAAATGACTGATTTTTGGTGCTGCGCGAAGCCGGCTGGAGGTCCGGCGGTGGTTGCCGGATTCTGGAATTTTCCAGAATTCCGGTGGCCCTGTTCTTGGATTACCGGTCATCTTCTTCGTGTGTGCCGCCATTCGATCTTCCTGGACTGACTTCTATTTCCTAAAATATGTTTCTGCAAAATTTTCATTTAAAAATAATTTAAAAATAATTTCTAAATTCTATAATTCATTATTTATTTCAGAAAATCATTTTTAATTCTAAAATAAATTTTAATTATTTAATTAATTAATTTTAGTTGATAATTAATTATTTAATTAATCAATTAATTTAAATATTAATTGATTAATTTAATTAGTTATTAATTAATTTTAATTGATTATTTAATTGGATTTAATTATTTAAAATTAATTTAAAAATTCCGAAAAATAATTTCGAGCTTTAAAATATTATTTTAAATTATTTTCAAGGCTCGATAATTATTATAAAATCATTTTAAAATCATATTTAGGTATTCGAACCCTATTATTTAATTATTAAATGATTCGGAGACCGTTTTAATTCTGAAAAATGTTCAAAAATTCATAATAAATCAACCGTTCATCCGTTTAATACGAAACGAACGCATCTAGACTCAGAAAAATATTTTGCTTTTATTAAAAATATTTTTGAGACCTAAATTCCTTTGTATCTAAAGGACGTTTGTTTTAGGGATCATTCCGAGTCGATAATCGTTCGATAAAATATTCTTTTTAACCCGAATTCAATTCTAAATGTATTAAGACCTATCTTTTTTCGATTCAACTTATATGCTACATGAATTACGTGATTATGTGTTATATGATTACATGCCCTATGTGTACGTATTATGTGAATAATGAGTCAGCGTGTCTTTTAAACATTATATGCATGAGATGATCCTTATCGGTTATTATCGAGCGGGTAGACAATAGGTATAAATGTATAGACTAGACAATTATATATTGTCAGTTCATTAAATAGTATTATTTATGATAGATGCACATACTGCGAAATGTTCGAAGCCAGATAGAGATTGTAGAAGTAAAGCCTGATTGCGTGTAGTAATGAAACGAGTGGATTCAGAGTAAAGATAAACCTAAGAAGGTAGGTGATAAGAAGAAAAGTCAAATAGCATGTCAGGGGAAATACAGATGCGACATGACTGAGTGATATGGCAGCTAGTTAAAGATCGAAGGATTATCAATTAAGGCAAGTATTCTTGATTTCTTTTAAATACTACAAGTATTCTTGAAGTTTCTTTTAAATTACTGCAATTATTTCTTCGATCCTATTCTAAGTTCAGAATAGTTAAATGTTTTACATTTCGCTGTAATTACTCTGGTTATGCATGTTCAATTATTCTTGTTCTGATAATTCGATTGCTCTCTTGAGCAAATACCCCTTTCTTTCGGGTTATTTGCGAACCCTGAATTGGGATGTTTTGAATTCAAAATGTTTTAAATTCAAAATGGTTTGACATCAAAACACTCTACGGGCTGGATAATGATACTTTGGGGATTGAGTTTTACTTAATCCCGAGGACTGGGATGACTGGTGCCTCGAGATGGGCCGTAGTGCCTGGGGACCCGACTAGATCTATATATTGAGATATAGATCTGCATTATATTCTGACTGATTAGCAGAATATAGATGCAAACTAGTGTCCAGTCTAATTTATTGTTGATCGCCATTAATGGAATTCCTTCTTGAAATAAAATGTGATTATGGATTAAAGTTATTCTTTCTTAGCACTCAGTTTCGGGAAATTACAGTGTTTCTAAATAAATTCGAGGTTCAGATTGTTGTTGTAGCATTAGTTGCTCAGTAATAATTAGAATCTTGAATGAATTGAGATCTCTTTAATTATTCAACCCGTCCTTATCAGGCTGGTTTAGCAGGCTAAGTCCATGGAAACTTAGTCGATAATGATGGATACTGAATAGTTAGGAATTTCTTGAACGTCATTTTATGAATAGTTATTGCATTCGTTGCTCAAGTATGATGTGTTATCAGAAAATATTTCAAAAACACGTGATCTCTGGAGCTCTTACAAAATGTCAGTATTTCCTATGTGATTTATAGCAATGCAAATCAAATTGATTTTAAGATAATGAAGTATATCCTTCAAACGATTTCGTGTTTCGCTCTTCAAAATATTTCAGAGATTTTGTCCGGAAGTTGTTTTTTGATATTAATGTTTAAAACTCAAAATATATACTTGCTGGGCATTTTTGGCTAACTCTTGCTTTGTAAATTCTTATTTCTGCCAGAAACAGATAAGGATAAAAAGTGAATATCTTCGATAGAAAACAGAGGATAGAGAAATTTCCACTGCGAGAGGTTGAAGGTGTTAGAAGAATTAGAAGAATGTGACAAGAGCATTAGTTCAAAGGTATCTATACTTGTATTTTAGTTACTGTGAGTTGTAAAGGGTTAAATTCTTGTTTCATACCATAACCTGTAAACGATCCGGATTCAAGGGGTTATTTATTTATTTCTTTATTTTATGTAATGATTGTTTAAGTGACACCAAATCTTGACCCCAGATTTGGGGTGTTACAATGAAGTTCAGCAATTAGTGCAAAATCCAGTTGCTATTGAAGAATCTAATGATGGTGAAGAAACTAATGTTTCTAATGCTATTATAGATCCTAAGGATGATCTTTTCTTCCCTGAAGATATGCCTATGCATTTGAGACAACGGAAAATGAAAGAGTTAGATGCTAAGAAGAAGCATGATTATTTTGATAATCTCTGGAATGCTCATTGGAAAGATGATACATATCCTACTTCCAGAACACAAGCTATTAGACTTCTGGAAACAACAGAACAGAAGATTAAAATTCCTGATATGCTCAATCATCTGAAAGCATCAACTTTAGTTGTCAGATCCTTACACACAGCTAATGAAGCAACTACTGCTCGAATTAATCAGATTAAAGAATCATTGATTGCTTCAAAGCTAACTACTCATCAGGAAATTCAGAAACAAATTGCACTAATAGTTTCCAAAAAAATGTAATTGAAGCCAGTCAAGCTAGATTGGAAGCTGAACAAGTTCAAATGTCTAATCAACTTACAGCAGTACAGAATTCAATGGAGCTGATTCTTTCTCTACTGCTTGGTGATGATGCCAAAAAGGGGGAGAAAATTGTTAAATCTAAATACAAATAGCTGACATTGACAAATACTGATGATGAATTTCTTGATGGAGGTATGTTAGGCCCTTAATCAACTATAGAGGGGGGGGTGAATATAGTTAATATAATCAACTCGACAAAGCTTCAACAGAATCAACAGTTTTTATATTAATCTTATAAAAACTTATTACACAAGTACTCTCTCGAAAGGATGAACAAATATCCTTGAGAGCTGCTAGTTTATGCGAAAGATATAACAATGTCGCAATGCTTATAGCATAAACCTAATTTGTACTTTATATAAAGCACAACTACCAATGTATAAGGAATCCTATTCTATTAACAACAAGGAAACCTATACTATTGCTTCTGAGATAAAGTCCTTCACCGCCTTGAAATTCCTGTTTCCTTTTCCTCCTCGAAGGTCAACTGATGTGATAAATACTGATTTCATTATCCGTTGACATCATCATCCATTGAAATCATCATCCGCTGATATCATATCATCCGTTGATATTTCATCATCCATTGATGTTGTCATCAACATCCGTTGATATATAAGCTGTGAAATGAACTTCTGATAGTTTCTGTTTGATATCATCAATTGCTTCTAATAATCTCCCCCTACTTGTTCATTATGGAATTATGGACAAGTTCCAATTGATGATGTCAAAACTATCTAAATGCAGGAATCAAGTATGCATATTCAATCTTGCTTCAGTGAATATCAGACTTTAACTCTTCATCCTGAACTGCTTCTTGAACTTGAGCAATGTCAGAGGTTAACTTCACTTCATCAGCTCAAAATGTTTCCAGAAATCTTCCTTCTTTGACTAGGTTGGATGATTTCTGCTTCAAGTAAATTTTCTTTAGTATTAAGAGCTTGAACTACTGTATAGAATAAATCTATTAGAGTTTAAGATTTAAATTCCTCAGATACTGACTCCAGCTTTGGCTTTAGTCTTTTAAATCCTTGACTTTTCTTCTATCTTTTCTTTTCCTTTAAGCTTCATGTCAGCAGTTCCAGTAGCTTGTGATCTTAGAGATCTTTCATCTTCTGTCTGACTGATTTCCCTTATAACCATACCTCTGGTTGGTCTGTTAGAAGGATCATCTTCATATAGTACTTGAGAAATAACAGCAATATCAGCAATTATTGTCTTCATAGAAAATTTAAAGTCTTCCTCCGTTTGCCTTAGCTGTTCAAGATCAACTCCAAGATTTTCTTTTGAAAATATTCTTCTACTTTCCTCAGAATCAAATAATTGAATCTTTGGATGCTTGTAGAACAAAGTTGTCTTTCTTCCTTTAACTTTCAGAGTTTGAAGATATTGGCTTGCTTCAGCACCAGCTTCTTTCTCCAGAATACCTTGGTTTTCATCAGCAACAGGTGTGACTTGTGAAGATTATTGTATTTTAGTAGTCAAAGTCAATTCTTTAACTCTTCTTTCATACATGTTGCTTCCTCTTTTACTCTCCTTCTGTTCCCCCTTATTACCTCCATCAGGATTTTCATCATCAGTACTTAATAATGACAGCTATTTGCATTTAGATTTATCAATTCCCCCCTTTTGGCATCATCACCAAGCAGTAGAGAAAGAATCAGCTCCATTGAATTCTGTACTTTGGTAAGTTTATCAGACATTTGAGCTTGATGAGCTTCCAATCTAGCTTTACGGGCTTCAATTGCTGTTTATCTGGCAACTATTGGTGAAATTTGTTTCTGAATTTCCTGATGAGTAAGCAGCTTTGAAGCAATGAATGATTCTTTAATCTGATTAATTTGAGTAGTTGTTGCTTCATGAGCTGTATGTAAGGATTTGACAACCAAAGTTGATACTTTTAGATGATTCAGCACATCAGGATTTGTAATCTTCTGTTCAACTGTTTCCAGATGTTCAACTGCACGTGTTCTGGAAATAAGATATGTATTATCTTTCCAATAAGTATTCTAGAGATTATCAGAATAATCCTGCTTCTTCTTAGCATCTAAATCTTTCATGTTCTGCTGTCTCACATGCATAGGCATATCTTCAGGAAATAAAAGATCATCCTCAAGATCTAACATAGCATTAGATACATGAGTTTCTTTACCATCATTAGATTCTTCAATAGAAGCTGGATCTTGCACTAATTTCTGAACTTTATCTTCAGCTTCAGTATGCAGATTAGAATGAGAAATTGATCCAGTGGCTTCAAAAGCTTCAACACCTTCAGCAGTTATCTCCACATCTTCAAGTATTATAGATAAATGAATTGGAGCTTCAAGATTAATTTCCAGGAGCGCAGATCCTGTAGAATGCTGTGGTGATTCTGAAATGGATGAATCTTTATGAATGGACTGTTGTGCTATTACATCTTCAGCAACAACAGGGATTTCTTCAGGTGATGAAAAATAAGAATGAATGGACTATTTTTCAATAAAAATAGGGATTATCTCATGTGGTGGAATAGTAGAATGTATGGACTGCAAGAAAGTATCAGTACTTAGAGTTGCATGGAGACTAATAGCTTTTGATAAATCAGAGTTTTCCTGAGATTCAACAGACTGCTGTTCAACATCTGTTTCTGTAGTACTCTGAGCATCTGCAAAATATAGCAAATAAAACTTAATCTCTCTATTCTTTTAAAGTACTCTCACTACTCCTCACACCACACATCTCATGACTTTTAATAGTCAGAGCTTTCTCACAAGGATTACTAAATCATATCTCTCATCTACCTCTCCTTTTGTCAGGAAGGATCCTGCCTCTCTTAAATTCTGTTTTTCTCTCAATATTTTCACACATCTCACAGAAAAAGGCTCAGAAAGATTGTTCTACAGAAATAAGAGGTGGCTAAAGAAGGGTGATATGTGATCATACAACTAGAGATAGTCCTTAACTAAGGTCTAGATGTAATTATGTCAACATGATTTATATCATGAAAAGCATACTATAAATACTGAAAGAACTAAATCAGTATTTAAAATAAATGCTGATAAAGTAACACTAGTATTTATACCTTGTGAATTCACAATTAGGCTCATAGTAGATACTGTGGTTATGAAAGTTATTGTTCATTAATAATGAGAACCTCCATTTGAATTGGAGAGGATTTAATCAGGTTACTGTCATGTAACATGATCTCAAACCTTTGTTCTTCTTGCAAATAACTAACACTTGAATGTGTTTAATGAAAGCTATCACAGAGTCTTCAGTAAAGACTGATGAAACCTCTGTGTCTCTGTTAGTATCATCAAGATCTACCTCAACAAGTAGTCTTTAACCAACTAAATGTTGTTTCTAAGTGGTGAACATAATTCAAGAATTATGACACTTGATTTTTTCCAACATTTGAGAAAAGAATTCAAGTGTTTCAGTTGTAATAAGACATTTAAGATATAATATATATGAAATTTGAGATTGAGTGTGGACAACTTTCTTGATCAGAAAAAGAAAGTTTCAAAAGATTTTGAATCGTAAGCAACACTCAAAGATTATTACTCCTAGTGATTAAGAATTAAGTCTTCCTTAAATTTCCTTCTTTAACAACAGTTACTTCCTGTAATGCTCAATCTGTACTGTAGTGATCATATGAAACTTAAACAAAGATTAGTTTATTCACATGCACTATGAAAAATATCTGATGTTTAGCAGTAACAAGAAGTCACTTAATGAAGCAAAAGAAGATAATATATATTCATTAATTAATTAAGAAGTAGAATACAAGATATTCATAGAATTTTAAAAATAAAACCCTAAACAATCTATCTATTCTAGCTTCTTCTTTTCTTCTTCCAGTTTCTTCAATGTCCTCCGATGGAAGATTCGTGGCATTGAACCTGCAAGAGAAATGTTATTCTCTTGCAATGCCAGCCATACGAGGCGGCATTGTTCTTTCTCGAGATGACTTTGTGCAGCCACATCAGCTCGTCTCATCTCTTCAAACTGAACATCTAGTCTAAAGAGACGAAGGGACTCAGTGTCATCTGAGTTCAGTCGATCAAGAATTGACTGAGGAATCTCAGAATGATGATAATCTTTGCCATGGAAGACTACCCTGAGTCGCCCAATATCGAAATACAATCTCCCGTAATCAGGATTTGCTACTGGACGGTAGACTCCACATGAAAGAGAATAGATGGCCATATATTTGTAATAAGGATTATGAGTATTTTGGAATTTATGAGTGAAAAGATAATGAGAATCTTTGAGAGTGGAGGGTTGTATTTATAGAAAAGAAAGTAGAAAATGAAGAGACTCTTTGATTGACCATGCAATAATTAGACATAATAAGCATACACGATTACGCGTATCTAGGCAAGCAAAAAGTAATCTCTCTCTTCATATATATATTCTCAATGTAAATACTCAAGTATCATCGGATACTTGCATCAGTAGCTAACCCATTTAAGCAATTAAAAGATATTCCACTCACTCACTGATTAATTAAAAATACTGTTAACAACTTATTTCGAGTAAATTCAAAATAATCAGTGAACTATAACAGTCAATCATGGTTTGACCATTATCAGTATGTTAATTACTAGTATCAGGAATTATCAACTACTGACATAAACTATTAGTCAAAATAAGTTTAATTAATAATAGAGTTTATAAGCATAATCAGTAGTTTAACATGCAATTATCACATAAGATCATTTAGCACAGTTTGCGTGTTATCATGGCATCAAGCATTTAGCATAAGAATCAGTATCTAACAAGTACTGACAAATATTAAGATACCATACTTCAAGAATATCAGCAGACTTAATTATCAGAGTTTGAGAATTGTCCTGAAATCATTCCCAATTCATTCACCAATCTTGTGAATGTAGCTTCAAAGAGAGGCTTGGTGAATATATCTGCTACTTGGTGATCTGTTGGAACAAAGACCAATTCCACTGTACCAGCTTCCACATGTTCCCTTATGAAATAATATCGGATACTGATGTTCTTAGTCACTGAATGCTATACTGGATTTCCTGTCATTGCAATAGCATTTTGATTGTCACTATATATAGGAATAGAAGAATAGTCTAACCCATAATCCAGCAGCTGATTTTTCATCCATAGAATCTGAGCACAACAACTTCTTGTAGCAATGTATTCTACTTCTGCAGTTGAAGTGAAAATTGACTTTTATTTCTTGCTGTATCAAGAAACCAATATGCCTCCAAGAGATTGGTAGCTTCCAAAATTGGTTTTCCTGTCTATTTTGCATCTGGCAAAATTAGCATCTGAATATCCAGTTAGCTTAAAGTCTGAATCTCTAGGATACCATAATCCCAGATTCATGGTGCCTTTGAGATATTTAAAAATTCTCTTCACAGCTAATAGATGAGGTTCTCTAGGGTCAGCTTGGAACCTTGTACAGAGATATGTAGCATACATGATATCAGGTCTACTAGCAGTCAGATATAGGAGTGAGCCAATCATACCTCTGTAGTTAGTTATATCTACTGAAGAACTAGTATTCAAATCTAACTTGGTTGCAGTGGCCATAGGAGTTGATATAGCTGGGTAGTCTTGCATTCCAAATCTTTTGAGTAAGTTCCTGGTGTATTTGGATTGATTTATGAAGATTCCTTCATCAGTCTGTTTAACTTGTAACCCCAAAAAGTAATTCAATTCTCCCATCATACTCATTTGATACCTGGACTGCATTAGCTTTGTAAATTTCTCATAGAGTTTATCATTAGTAGATCCAAAAATGATATCATCAACATAAATCTGTACTAACAACAAGTCCTTACCATGGTATTTATAAAATAGAGTTTTATCAATTGTACCTCTTGTGAAACCACTCTCTAGCAGAAATAGAGCAAGTGTTTCATACCAGGCCCTTGGAGCTTGCTTCAATCCATAGAGTGCTTTATCTAGTAAGTAGACATGATCTGGATACTTTGGAGGCTATTCAACATTAACTTTCTCTTCGAGTTTTCCATTTAAGAATGCACTCTTCACATCCATTTGGAACACCTTAAACTTCTTGTGAGCAGCATATGCAAGAAAGATCCTTATTGCCTCTAACCTTGCAACTGGAGCAAATGTCTCGTCATAATCAATGCCATCTTGTTGTGAGTAACCCTCTGCAACCAATCTTGCTTTGTTCCTTGTAACAGTGCCTTCATTGTCAGTTTTGTTTCTGAACACCCACTTTGTGCCAACTACAAATCTGTTCTTTGGTCTTGGCACAAGAGTCCAGACTTTATTCCTTTCAAACTCATTGAGTTCGTCTTGCGTTGTTGTGGCCCAGTCAGCATCTTGCAGAGCTTCTTCAACCTTCTTAGGTTCAGTTTGAGATAGAAAGAATGGTAGAGAAATTCATTTTGAGTGGCTTTTCTTGTTCTTACACCACAGTCATGGTTTCCAATAATTAAGTCAGATGTGTTTGACTTAGACCATTTTCTTGCAGATGGAAGTTGACTCCTAGAAGTAGAACCTACCCCTTGATTCATGAATTCTCTGTTATTTCCTTGAGTAGTACCACTATTGTTTCCTGATGCTCCCCCTGAATCAGTGTTCCTATTGTCATCAGTATTTGACTCATCAGAGTTTGAGGAAGATGAGTCTGATGATCTTTTTACTGATGTTTCTCGTGTTAAATCACTTGTAGTAGTCTCTGAATGTGAATTATGTTGCTTCCCCTCAACATATGCTTCTATGTCAGAAGAATTTCCACTATCCTATGGAACCTCAGAGCTTCGAGTGATATCAGGATTTACTGAATCAGAGTCAGGATTTAGAAGTCCAGCATAAGGTACTTCATTTTCAAATCTCAACTTGTCATGGTCATCTGCATATTCTAGACCTGTTATCTTTTTGTCATCAAAAGATACATGTATAAACTCCATGACTGTTCTTGTTCTTAGATTGTAAACTCTGAAGGCTTTTGTAGACAATGGATATCCCACAAAGATTCCTTCATCAGTTTTTAAGTCAAACTTGGTAATCTGCTCCAGATAAGTTTTGAGAACAAAACACTTACAACCAAATATATGAAAGTATTTCAAATTTTTCTTCTTCCCTTTCACCATCTCAAATGGTGTCTTTCCATGCTTGTTGATCAATATTGCATTTTATGTAAAGCAAGTAGTTTGCACAGCCTCAGCCCAGAAGCAGGTAGGCAATCTTGCTTCTTCTACCATGGTTCATGCAGCTTCTATCAGGGTTCTATTCTTTCTTTCAACAACTCCATTTTGTTGTGGAGTTCTAGGAGCAGAAAACTCTTGGTTTATCCTCTTGAGTTTGCAGAACTCTTCCATAGAGCTACTCTTGAATGCAGTTCCATTATCTCTTCTGATGATCTTCACTTTGTATGTTGACCCTTTTTCCAGCTCCCTCAAATGATCGAGAAGAATGGATGGAGTTTCATCCTTGGTGTGCAGAAAATACACCCATGTGTATCTTGTATATTCATCAACAATCACAAGTGTATACCTCTTCTTGACAATAGACATAACATTCACTAGACCAAAGAGATCAACATGAAGTAGATGATATGGTTCAAGAATTGAGGATTCAGTTTTACTCTTGAAAGATGTCTTCCTTTGTTTGGCTTTCTGGCATGAATTACATAAGCCATCAGGAGTAAACATTGCATTGGGCAATCCTCTTACAAGATCTTTCCTCACAAGTTCATTGATATTGTTGAAGTTGAGGTGAGAAAGTCTTTTATGCCAGTTCCAGTTGTCTTCCACAGATGCTCTACTCAGTAGACAAACTTCTGAATTATTAATTCTTGTGAAGACCTTGGCTTCATATAAACTACCATGTCTCACACCATTTAATGTGATCTTGCTATCAGACTTACTGACAATTTCACAATGCTCCTCGTAAAAATTGACATGGTAACCTCTGTCACAGATTTGACTCACACTGATCAGATTATGCTTGAGTCCTGCAACCAGAGCTACATTTTCAATGATGACATTTCCAACTTTGATTTTTCCATATCCCAAGATTTTTCCTAAGTTGCCATCTCTATAGGAAACGCTTGGGCCAGCCTTCTCCTCAAATTCTAATAGCAGGGATTTATAACCAGTCATATATCCTGAGCATCCATTGTCCAATACTAGAGCATTCCTCCTGTCACCGTGCAATCAGTAATTTGAATCAGTTAGTGTTTTTAAGGACCCAGACTTGCTTGGATCCTTTGGCCTTTTTAAATTTGTTAACATATGCAGTAGAAGACTTCATATCAGAATTTATGTTAACATTCTTACTATCATTATTTATACATACAGAAACAGATTTTGCCTTAACTAAAGAGGGTTTTAGTTTATAGAAATCATAATACAAACTGTGATACTTTTTACATGTATAAATAGAGTGTCAAACACTGCCACAATGAAAACAAGGGTTTTGTGGTTTATATCTAGCTGTTCTATTCCTAAACTCTGATTTAGAAGGAATAACTTTTATCTCTTTATTCTTCCTACAGGAATTAGCAAGATGATTAGTGCTACCATAGTTTGAACAGGTCTTTCTAGGTGCATTAGGTTAGGTTACATAATTTCCATTCTTAGTAACACCTAGCTTGCCATTCCTATTTTTCCTAGACCTTTTCCTCTTGTCTTTCATGTGTACATCCTTTAGCTTTTTCTTAAGCTGTTTCTGAGTCATTGAACCAATATTTATTGAGTTTATGTGAACTTGTTCACTCTTTTCAGTAATTAAGTTTGATCTAAGTGCTGAAGTAGTACCTTCCTCATGAATTGACTTAACAGAATTAGCACTAAGATTAAACTTAATGGTCTTTATTTGAACCTTATTCAATTTGACCTGACTATCAGTTTTTATTGGTTCTGTTTTCTCAGTTTCTTCTCCACTTTTCTTATCAGAATTAGATCTAGCTGAATATCCTAATCCTAATCCCCAACAGCCGTTTTCTAACATTTCCTTAGTTGTCTTTCCTGAGTTAGTCCAAAGTTTAATGACTTCTCTCTCTCTAGAAAGCTCCTTTTCTAGATAACCATGTTTTTCTAACAATTTTTCTTTAACATAAACAACATTATCTCTTTCTTTTTGAATTTCTAGCATGGAAAGCAACTCAGTTTCTAGGTAATCATTCCTTTTCTTAAGCACATAGTTTTCACTCTTGATTTTATTATTCTCTAAGGTTTGATCCTCAAAACTAACATGCAGAGTTTTAAGAAATACTCTTAATTCATAGATATCATCAGTATCAAATGCAAGAGTACACTGAGGTACCTTTAATTCAGCATTGTCGGTCTCAACATTAGCATTTGCCATGAGGGCATAGTTGATCCCATCATCTGAGTCTGATGAATCATCCCAATTTTTCTTCTTTGAGATCAAAGCTTGTTTCTTCTCAGCTCTGGGTTTTCTGTAGTCAGCTGTAAAGTGTCAAAGTCCATCACAGTTGTAACATCTCTCTTTTGACCTGTCAGGTTTTCCAGATCTAGCTTCCTTCGAATCAGTATCTCTTCTGTTGTTCCTCTTATCAGAGTTTGAGGAACTGGAACCTTTTCTGGAAAATCTTTTTCCTTTCTTGAAGTTTCTGTAGACCATCTTCTTGATGCTTTTAACCAGTATGGCATCCATTTGATCCATATCTTCATTGTTGTTGTGATCACCATCAATTTCTAATTCAGTATCAGGATTTGAGTCATCATCTGAATTTGAAGATTCAGTATCTGACTTAGCAATCATGGCTTTCCCTTTGGAGTAGCTTTTCCTCCTAGTTTTCTCCTTTGGCTTCTCTTCAACTTTGAGTGCAACTGGTCTAGCTTTTGATCCTTTCCTCTTGCTCCTTTGCTCCGTCTCTAGTTCATGAGTTTTCAGAACTCCATAGATCTTATCTTGAGGTGTGATGTCAAGTTGATAGTTATCCCTGATTGATGTGACTGTAAAGTCCCACTTTTCAGGAAGAGCAAGTAGGAACTTCAAGTTTGAGTCCTCCAAATCATATTCTTTGTTGACAAGGGATAAGTCATTCAGCAACTTCTAAAATCTATCATAGATCTCAGTTAGGGATTCATTGTCCCTTGAGTCAAAGTGCTCATATTCTTAAGTAAGTACCGTCCTCCTGTTCTTCTTGATAGTAGTTGTACCTTGACATTTTACTTCTAAAGCATCCCATATCTCTTTTGTTATTTTACATCCAATGACTCTATTGGACATAACTCTATCAAGACTATTGTGCAGGATATGTCTAACCTTAGCATCCTTCATGATAGACGAGATATCTTCAGGAGTATTGTCCTTCCCGTCTTTGTCTATCATCTTCTTTGGTTCTCCTGCAAGTGAAACAACTACTTTCATTGGTTTGTGAGGACCATCATAGATCCTGTATATATATTCAGGATCTGTGGCTTCCAAGCATATGTTCATCCTGACTTTCCAGATTGGATATTCATGCACTTTCAGGATGGGCACCTTGATTGCTTCATACCTACTCATGTTGCTGCTTATCTGTGATGTGGCTAGGGGTTGTGGCTTCAGATCCAGATTCTGTGTTTCTTCTTCTCCTTTGTCTGACATGGTTGATTAATCTTCAGATCTTAAACTGTTTGTACGTTAACAACAAGCTCTGATACCAATTGTTAGGCCCTTAATCAACTGTAGAGGGGGGTGAATATAGTTAATATAATCAACTCGAGAAAGCTTCAACAGAATCAACAATTTTTACATTAATCTTATAAAAACTTATTACACAAGTACTCTCTCAAAAGGATGAACAAATATCCTTGAGAGTTGCTAGGTTATGCGAAAGATATAACAATGTTGCAATGCTTATAGCATGAACCTAATATGTGCTTTATATAGAGCACAGTTATCAATGTATAAGGAATCCTATTCTATTAACAACAAAGAAACCTATATTATTGCTTCTGAGATAAAGTCCTTCACCGCCTTGAAATTCTTGTTTCCTTTTCCTCCTCGAAGATCAACTGATGTGACAAATAATGATTTTATTATCTGTTGACATCATCGTCCATTGATATCCTATCATCCGTTGATATTTCATCATCCGTTGATGTTGTCATCAGCATTCGTTGATATATAAGTTCTGAAATGAACTTCTGATAGTTTCTGTTTGATATCATCAATTGCTTCTAACAAGGTAATAAGGGGGGATAAAAGGAAAGTGAAAGGAGAAGAGGTGAAGAGCTAGTTGAAGTTAGAGGTTCATCAAAAGCAATCATTAGATTTCAATCTAGACAAGGTGGAGAAAGTAAGAGGAATAAAAGAAGAGTAGAAGATTTGACTGTGACTAAAAAAATGCAAAAATCTTCACAAGTCACAACTTTTGCTGATGATGACCAAGGTATTCTGGAGATAGAAGCTGGTGCTGAAGCAAGTCAATATCTTCAAACTCTGAAAGTTAAAGGAAGAAAGAAAAATCTGTTCTACAAGGATCCAAAGATTCAATTATTTGATTCTGAGGTGAGTAGTAGAATATTGGCAAGAGAAAATCCTGGAGTTGATCTTGAACAACTAAGGCAAATGGAGGAAGACTTCAAGAATTCCATAAAGATAACAAATACTGATATTGCTGTTATTTCTCAAGTACTTTATGAAGATGATCCTTCTAATAGGCCAACTAGAGGTATAGTTATAAGGGAAATCAGTTAGGCAGAAGATTTCAAATCACAAGTTACTATAACTGATGGCAAGAAGCTTAAAGGAAAAGAGAAGATATGAGAGAAGTCAAAGATATCAAAATCTAAAGCCAAAGCTGTTGTAAAGAAGAAATAAGTATCTAAAGAAACTAAATCTCAAATGCTGATAGATCCAATATATACAGTAGTTCAAGTTTATGATACTGAAGAAAAATGTGAAGAAGAAGAAGAAATCAGCCAAGCTCACTAAAGAAGGAAGATTTATGGAGCTTTCTGAGCTGAAGAACTGGAATTAACCTCTAACATTGCTCAAGTTAAAGAAGCAGTTCAGAAAGAAGAGTAAAGTCTGATATTCACTGAAGTAAGATTGAATATGCATACTTGATTCCTGCATTTAGATAGTTCTGACATCATCAATTGAAACTTGTCCATATATCCATTATGAACAAGTTGTGGGAGATTGTTATGAGCAATTGATGATATCAAGCAGAAACTATCAGAAGTTCACATCAGAATTTATATCAACGGATGATGATAACATCAACAGATGATGATTTCGACAGATAATGATATCAATGGATAATAATGTCAACGAATAATGTAATCAGTATTTGTCACATCAGTTGATCTTCGATAAGGAAAAGGAAACAGGAACTCAAGGCGGTGAAGGACTTTCCTTGTTGTTATTAGAATAAGATTCCTTATAAATTGTGTAGTTGTGCTCTATATAAAGCACATATTAGGTTCATGCTATATGCATTGCGACATTGTTATATCTTTTGCATAACCTAGCAGCTCTCAAGGATATTTGTTTATCCTTTCGAGAGAGTGCGTTTGTAATCAGTTTTTATCTGTTAATATAAAAACTGTTGATTTTGTTAAAGCTTTGTCAAATTTATTGTATTAAGTGTATTCACCCCCCCCCCTTTACAATTGATTAAGGGCCTAATAGTTTATATTGAAAAGATCCTTAAGGGGTCGTTTGGTTCGTCATATTCTGGAATCAGATATGGGTTTCAGTCATTCCAATCCCATACCTGATGTTTTGATCAGAAAAATAAAATTTAATACCCATTCCTCAAACCCCCAATGTATGGGTTTTTCATACCCAAGTAGGGAGGTGGGTATGAGGGAGGGGTATGGGTATCAACTTTTATTTCACTATTTTAATTTTTATTTAAGCAATTAAATATAAATGTTTAGTACTAAAAGAATTCTATGAACCTTAAAAATATAATAATAATAATAAATTAATATATTTAATTTAATTAAAATTATTGACTTAATATATTTTAAATTAAAAAATATTTATTACAGCACTCAACCAAACACATGATATCAGATATGATACCTGATCCCCATACCACTCTCACCCGATTCCTGATTCCAACCCGATACCACATCTTGAACCAAACGACCCCTAAAAGATTTATAATGGATAAAGCATATCATGTGAGTACAGCTATGGTTGTACGTTCACTAGAAAAGAAAAAGGATCCATTCCACCCAAGAGAAAAGGGAGAAGAACTACTTTGTCCTGAAGTACCATATCTTAGTGCAATTGGTGCGCTAAAGTATCTTACCAATTGTACACGCCCTACTATCGCATTTTCAGTTAATTTGTTGTCAAGACATAGTTCTGCTCCAACTCGAAGACATTGGACCACTGTGAAACAAATATTTAGATATCTTCGAGGAACAATGGATATGGATTTAATTTATTCTAAAGACTAAAAAATGGAATTAGTTGGTTATGCAGATGCTGAATATCGGTCTGATCCCCACAAAGGTAGATCTCAAACATGTTACGTATTTACATATGGTGATACCGCAATATCTTGATGGTCTACAAAGCAGACTCTTGCAGCAACTTCTTCGAATCATGCTGAATTATTGACGTTACATCAAGCTAGTCGGGAATGCGTGTGGCTTAGATCTTTGGTCCATCATATTCCATAATCGTGTGGCCTTTTAGTCAATAAAGGAAGCCCTACTGTTTTATTTGAATATAATGAAGCATGCATCACTCAGACTCGAGAAGGTTACATTAAAGGTGATAGGAAAAAGCACATTGATCCAAAGTTCTTGTTTACCCACGAACTTCAACAAAGGGATAAAATTGATGTTTGTCACATTCGATCATGTGAAAATCCAGCAGATTTGTTCACAAAAGCACTTCCGTTATCTTCTTTCGAGATATTTATGCACATGATCGGGATGCGCAGACTTTGAGATATTTGCTAGTAGTTATATTGTAATGAGGGGGAGACACGTATTGATATACTTTTATACAAACCCATGTAGTCTTTTTCCTTCACTAGGGTTTTTCCCACTGGTTCCTAGTAAGGTTTTAACGAGGCACAATGTAAGTACGTGTAATACAAGGGGTAATATTATGTATATATGTGTGGATGACCCTTAGGTGTTGTACAAGACATGCCTGTACTATAACAAGAATAAGTCAAATTGACTGCCCTAAGAATTAGTTATTTGATAATCTAAATTTGTATTTTATATTGTATCACTTGAGTCTGTAAAAATGTAAAAGATTAGACTGGATTATTTTTCTGTAAACAGTCTTAAGCCTAAGAATAAACTCTCGAAGAAGATCATGAAGATCATGCCTCACAGAAATTGTGAAGAAGTTTGGAGTTGAATAAATCTGTTTTGGGAAAAATATTCGAAGTCAAGATATCTACAAGTCACAGATCAAGTCATATAGAGAAGTCATTCGAGAACTCCATAATGACTTACCAAGAAGTCCAAAATAGCTTATAGAGAAGTCTCGGAGATATCGACAAGCCAAATAAAGACATAAAGATCGGAGATATTGACAAGTCATTTCTGTATTAGAGAACTCGGAGATATCGACAAGCCAAATGAATATGTGAAGATTGGAGATACAGACAAGTCAAATTCTCATTAGAGATCTCAGAGATATCGACAAGTCAAAATGATTATAAAGATCTCAGAGATATCGACAAGTCATTTCTACATGCAGAAGTTTGGAGACCTCGACAAGCCAAAGTTCACTTATAGAGAACTTAGAGACCTCGACAAGTCAAAACACTTATAGAGAACTAAGAAATCTCGATAAGCAATTATACTTATCAAGATGTCAGTTCTCTATAGTTCAAACTGGAGATCTCGATAAAAACCTCAAGTACAGAATGCAGACCAGTTAAAGATCCAAGATTATCAATCAACAAACAAATCAATCACTGATTTGAAAAGTCTATAAAAATAGCTTGAAGTGTACAAGATCAAAGGCCAAGATTAACTAGATATAGGAAAGTCACAGACATGCATAATTTGCAAAGATACACTAAGCTAGAAATGGAAAGCTTTAGATAACTTAAATTAGGGTTTAGTACATGCTATTGCATGTTGTGTAAAACCTGTGTTTACTGATCTATAAAGTAAACACTGGTCCTTTGTTTTTTAAGTATAATAAAAAGATCTGGATTTTCTTGTACCTCTCTCAAGAAAGAAGCTGAGTTCTTTATCAACAAAGAACCTGGAAATTTGTAGCAAGACATACTTGATTTTAATATAAAATTAAGTGAGTTTTGAAGATACTGCGTTTATGTGCATGTTTAATTAATTATGTTTGAACACTGCATCTCTACAAGTTAAACTGCTTTGTTCACCATACCCAAAATAGTTTTAAAAAGTTTAAAAATTTCTAAAACACATTCATCCCCCTCTGTGTTGTATTCATTACCTAACAAGTGGTATCAGAGCAAAATCTGAAAGCAAACAGATTAAGATCTTGGAAGAATGAATACACAGAAGCTTAGCAGTATCAAGATCCCTATATTTGACAGATCTAACTACACATTATGGAAAAAGAAAATGATGTTGTTTATAAGTATGGCCAACCCATTATATGTTCAGATTCTAAATAATGGCCCTTTCACCCTCATGGAAAGAGTTGATGAATCTACAGATGGAGATATGGTCATTCCAGCTCATTATGCTCCTAAAGATCCCTCACAATAGACTGAACCTGAAAAGGAGAAAGTCTCTCTGGATAGTGGCTTGCAACTGATTTTAATAGAGTCACTTGACAATGTATTGTACAATAACATTATCAACTGTGACACAACCAAACAGATCTGGGAGAAGATATAAATTCTGTGTGTAGGAATAGAGGAAGTTAGGTCAAACCAAAGAAGGATTTTGGTATCTCAGTATGAGGGTTTTATGGATAAACCAAAGGAAGGAATTACTGAAGTTTTTGAGAGGTTCAACAAATTGATAAATGACTTGCAGCTACATGATAAATATTATGAAGCTGAGGAGGTTAACCTAAAGTTCCTGCTAGCTCTTCCTGACCATCTTGAATGGGAGGTATCAGCCATTAGAGAAGGAAGAGATCTAAGCAGAATGACTTTGGAAGTTCTATATGGAATCTTGAAAACTTATGAACTTGAGATGCTACAGAGAAAGTCATTGAAGGCACATCATGGATATGTGGTTGATGGTTCCAGTGCTTTGATTGTAAATGACAGAGAAGAAAGTGAATATGAGCAAGATAATCAAGTTCTAGTTACTCACGCTATGGAACAAAAGATCAAAGGATCTCATAACCAAGTTCTGTTGGAACTGGAGGTAGATTAATACTACACCTTGGATGAGCTAGATGAAATGGATCAATCTATGGCTTACTTGGCTAGGAAATTCTCCAACATAAGAGTCAAGAAGCCAAGGTTTTTCAAAGACAAGGGACAATCTTCCAATAACAATAATTGGAAACCAAAAGCTCAGTATAATTCAGCTGGCAAAGGTGGCTACAAAACAAGATATGTGGACATATCAAAGATAAGGTACTTCGACTGTGATGAGTTGGGTCACTTTGCTACTGAATGCAGGAAGCCCAAAAAGGTGAAGAAGGATAAATCTTACTTGGAACTGGAAGCAAAGTATAAAGCTCTATTACAGAAGCAGTCTGGAAAAGCCTATATTGCAGAAGGGAAGAATTGGGATGACACTGATAATGATGACGAGGATGAAGAAGTTGGAAACTATACACTAATGGCTTTTGAGCATGGAGAAGCATCCACTTCAAAATCAGAGGGCAAAAGGAAGAAAATCATATGGATCATAGACAGTGGATGCTCAAGACAGGTGATATGGCCCTACTATCAGAATTTGAGGAAAAGGCTGGCCCATTAGTGACTTTTGGAGACAACAACAAAGGTTTCACAATGGGATATGGCAAATTGATTTCTAGAAATATTGCCATTGAAGATCTAGCACTGGTAGCTGGTCTTGAAGTGAATCTTCTTAGTGTCAGTCAATTTGCAGACAAAGGATTCAAGATTTCATTTGACAAAGAAGAATGCACTTTTATTAGCAAAAAGACTGGTGAAGTTGCTCTGAAAGGAGCAAGTAAGGGAAGCTTATTTATTGCAGACTTGGACTCGGGAAATGAGGATGGAATATGTTGCTTCTACACTAAGGCCTCTGTAGAGCAAAGCAAGCTATGGCATAAGAAGCTGTCTCACTTGAATTTCAAAACAATAAACACTCTAGTCAAGAAGGAGTTAGTGAGAGATATGCCAAACCTGGAGTTTGCTCAAGATGAAGTATGTGATGCTTGTCAAAAGGGAAAAATGAAAAGATCAAGTCACAAGAGTAAAAATGTGAATTCCATAAGTGCACCTCTGCAACTTATTCACATGGATTTATTTGGACCAGTTAATATCCTGTCAATTTCAAGAAAGAAGTATGCACTTGTGATGGTGGATGACTATTCAAGATACACATGGGTAGAATTTATGCACTCTATAGATGAAACTCCAAACATCATAATTGAACACATTAAGAAGATTGAGATCCAGGCTGAAGATCAGAATTATGTAAAAAGATTGAGGAGTGACAATGGCACAGAATTCAAAAATGTAACTTTAACGGAATTCTGCAAAGACAAGGGCATTGTTCAAGAATTCTCAGCAGCTAGGACACCTTAACAAAATGGTGTTGTTGAAAGGAAGAATAAAACATTAGTGGAGGCTGCTAGAACAATGTTGCAAGATGCCAACTAGTTTTTGGGAAGAAGCTGTCAACACTGCATATTACACTCAAAACATATATCTCATTAACAAGAATTTTAGTAAATTACCCTACTCAATCTTATCTAAAAGAAAGCCTACTGTGAAGCATCTTCGTGTGTTTGGAAGCAAGTTCTATGTTCTAAAGGACAACTCTGAATGTGTGCGAAAATTTGACTCTAAAGTTTTTGCAGCAATTTTTCTTGGATATTCGTTGGAGAGAACTGCATACAAAGTTTATGTGGTTGAATAGAAGAAAATCATAGAAAGCATAGATGTTACTTTTGATAATGACAAATGTCCAGGCTTGGAATGCCTTAGTGAAGATGAAGCTGAGACCCTAAAATTTGAAAATCTTAACATTGATAGTGATTATGAAAATGAAGCTGAAATCAACACAAATCACAGATTGAATGAAGAGTCAACTGAAAAAGTGAATCATGAGAATGAAAGCTCATCTCAACCTGAATTTGATAGCACAAACTTAGGGGGAGAAAGAGAAGAAGGTTCTGCAAGTCATGCCAGTGGTGAAGAAAATGCAGAAAACCCAAGTCAACAAACTCATACTAGAAAGTGGGATAGAAGTCACACTAGAGAAGCAATTATTGGTGATCCATCTGTTGGAGTGAGGACTAGAAGTGCAACTGCAAATGAAAATGAATGTCAACATGCATGTTTTCTTTCACAAGTTGAGCCAAAGAAAACTGAAGAAACTCTACTTGATCCTGACTGGATATCTGTTATGCAAGAGGAACTAAATCAGTTTGAAAGGAACAAATTATGGGAATTGGTTCTTGCACCAAAGAACATAAGTGTAATTGGAACAAAGTGGGCGTACAGGAACAAGATGGATGAAAATGGAATTGTCACCAGAAATAAAGCAAAGTTGGTTGCAAAAGGCTACTCACAGGAGGAATGAATTGACTATGATGAAACCTTTGCTCCAGTTGCAAGACTTGAAGTAATAAGGATCTTTCTTGCATTTGCTGCACACTCAAATTTTAAAGTGTATCAAATGGATGTCAAGAGTGCTTTCCTTAATGGTGAGTTGGATGAAGAAGTTTATGTGCAACAACCACCTGGCTTTGAAGATCCAGAATTTCCATATTTTATATACAAGTTGCTCAAGGCTCTCTATGGACTAAAACAAACACCTAGAGCCTGGTATGACACACTGTCAGTATTTCTACTGAAACATGGATTCACTAGAGGAACAATAGATAAGACACTCTTCTACAAGCTACATGGTGGTGATATGATCCTAGTTTAGATTTATGTGGATGATATCATTTTTGGATCTACTAATGAAAAGCTTTGTCTACGATTCTCTAAGCTTATGCAGAGTGAATATGAAATGAGTATGATGAGGGAATTGAGTTACTTTCTTGGACTTCAAGTCAGTCAAAGAAGTGATAGAATCTTCATCAGCCAAACTAAGTATGTCAATGATTTAATGAAAAAGTTTGGTATGGTTGATTGTTCACCTAAATCTACACCTATGTCTATAATTACAAAGTTGGATGAAGATAAAAAGGCCAAAAGTGTAGATATCTCAAGCTATAGAGGAATGATTGGATCTTTGTTGTACTTAACTGCAAGTAGACCAGACATCATGTTTGCAACATGTCTGTGTGCAAGATTTCAATCCAATCCATAAGAATCACAGTTGATGGTTGTGAAGAGAATTTTCAGATATCTTAAGGGGACTCCAAACTTAGGATTGTGGTATCCTAAGGGAACAGGTTTTGAAGCTATTGGATACAAAGATTCAGATTTTGCTGGATGCAGGGTCGACAGAAAGAGTACGAGTGGGAGCTATCAATTTCTAGGACAAGGACTAGTCTCCTGGTATAACAAGAAGCAACAATTTGTGTCAACTTCCACAACAAAGGCTGAATACATAGATGCAGGAAGTTGCTGTGCTCAAGTGCTTTAGAATAGAAATCAGCTATTGGATTATGGTCTAGTGTTGAACAAAATTCCTATCATGTGTGATAACACTAGTGCTATATCTATTGTGGCTAATCCAGTTAATCACTCTAGGACAAAGCACATTGATGTAAGGTACCATTTTATTAGAGAACATGCTGCAAATGGTACCATTGAGCTAATTTTTGTTCCAACAAAAAAATAGTTAGCTGACATTTTTACTAAACCTTTGGATGAAGCAACTTTCACTAGACTTGTTGGTGAAATTGGAATGTTAAATTCTTCATCCTAAAGGCAAGAACTCAGCTAAATGTTTTGCAGCAGATTAATTTCTAAATGAATCAAAATTAATTTGATTTAATTGGGAAATTAACTGAAATATGTTTTATAAATATTTTAATAATATCTGTATATTTATTTTTCAAAATTTAAAAATTTAGCTTGGAATTCTTCAATTCTAAGAAAACTGTCTAAATGTTGATTTGCATTTTTAATATGTAAAATTAGCACAAGGCAGAATCAAAGCAGCAAAAGTATATAGAGAATTGAGTTCTCGATAAGTATAAATAACTTCTCGATAAGTCATATGAGACTTCTCGAAGTAGTTCTCGATAAGTCAGTTTGGACTTCTCGAGTAAACATCTCGATAAGTCATTTTAACTTCTCAATAGAGTTCTCGATAAGTCTTTATTAGACTTCTCGTGGACATCTCGATAAGGTATTATGACTTCTCGATTGACTTCTCAAATAAGGTCATTACTAGACTTCTCGAATGGACATTTCGATAAGTCACTTTATGACTTCTCGATAAGTATTGTAGAGTTCTCAAGTAATCTAGTATGAGTTCTCTAGAATTTTAATTTTAATTTATCTTTAACTCAGACTGAAACAATTTTATTTAATAAATTATTTTCAGTATGATACTTTTGATAAAACTCATTCTGATTTTATTTTGAGTTATTCAAATAAAAATTGGAAACAATTTAGTCCATTCAGGACAAATTGGGTATTTATTTGACATCTCGAGAAGCCATTTTCTAGTTCTCGATAAGAGTCAGGAAAATGACATATTGATATGTATCTATTCTCTTAATATGACTTCTCGATAAGCAAATGCCAAACGTCCATTTTTAGTTCTCGATAAGTCATTTACCTTTTACTATAAATACTCAAACATCTCGACATACACCTCTTTACGCTTTCGAGATCTCTAAGTGACCTAATTTTTCCAATTCTCAATCGCTCTCTCTCATTTCAAACTCTTTCTCTCTACTTTTTCTTACCCACTCAAATTCAGACTATTTCAATGGCATCAAACATAGTTACACCTTTCATCCCAAATGAGGGCACCAATTACCTAGCTTTTACTGATACAAACCAGGCTCCTGACTCTTTTAAGAGTTTTGTGAAGTTTCTTTCTGAAACTTATTTTGCAGGTGCCTTAACAAAAAATCCAGTTCTGTACTTGGATGTTCTAGGGGATTGCTGGAATACAGCTGTGATAAGGACAGTAGTGCATGAGAACCAAACTACTTCCATGGTGGTTAATTGCTCTATCAAGGGTCAACAAATGGAATTTTCTGAAATGGATATAAACATGGCTCTGGGGATTCCTACTGAAGATCTGATGGAGGTTCCAACTCAAGATGAATTAGCTGAATTCATGGACTTCATCAACTATAGTGAAAGGATCAACTTGGCGAGTCTCAACAATAAGAATCTGAGGAAGGAATGGTCATTCCTGTATGACTCCATTGTGAGAGCATTCACATGTAGGAAGACAGGGTATGATAACATTTATAGTGTAGTTCAGAAGCTGGTATTCTCCATGGCTCACAATAGACACATCAATGTGGGGATGCTAATCCTGCAAGAGCTCAGCACAAGGCTAAATATGCCTTTGTCTTCAAGAGGTACGAAAATTTTCTTTCCTAGGTTTATAATGTCTACTTTAATCCATAAAGTTGCAGACATTCATTTACTTAATGGTATAGATAGGACAAAAATAGGCAATTATAAGCAAGTGTCCAAAATTTTATTTGGTTCACTTACTACAAATAACAAGGTAAGTGTGAGTCTTAAAATCACTCCATTTATGTTGGAGAGATTTAAGACTTACCCTTACCCTATGCCTAAAATGAGATCCAATATTAAACCTAGTATAGCTATGGCTCCTGTCTCTGTGGAAGTACAAACACATGACAACCAACAGGGGCCATTCCAAGCTGAGACCATTTCTTCTTTACCACTAGAAGCTAGGAAACCAACCACTTTATCCTCTCGAAAGGGTGAAGTGAGTAAAAAGAAGAGAAAGCAGGCAAACCTATCAATCATAAATGAGAGTGGTGAGGAACAAACAGAACCTGAGTCACCCTTGGTCAAAAAGACAAAGAAGGCTAAACAAACTGAGCTGACCACTCAAACCACCTCTGCATCCTCTCAAAAGGGTGTAGTTGAAAAAGATGGACAAAAATAGACTCTAAGGGCATTCTCTCAACTGGGTGTCTCTATTAAAAAAAGCACTCTCCCTAGTGCACCCTGTACAGAGTCTACACAAACACTTGAACAAATTCAAGTGTATGGAAGGAGAAATAAGGATGGCACACACAAGGAGAGCACATCTCTTGAATCTCCCCCATTCATTCAGGGGGATCTTCCAAAACTCAATTCTGAAATTCAAAATCTTATTTCTAAAATTTCTTCTTCCTAAAATGGAACTCTTGAATCTGGTTCTCAAGAGTTGCCAATAACAAGTGACATGGTTCAAGAAACTGTGTTCACCACCCAGGGACCACATTTAGTTGGTGAGAGGCTACATGCTGGGGTAGACCTTGATGACACCAACCCAGACACAAGGGTTTCATCAATTTTCACTGAAGACCCTGTGATAGATTCAAATGCATCTTCATGTGCATATCAACCTTCACAGGTTTCTAGGTTTGAGGGTAGTACTTCTGAGGGAGAGCTATCTTAATCCTCTCCAATTCAATTGGAGGTTCCTCTTGTGGGAACAACTCCCCTCACAACCCTAGATGAGATTGCTCTCACAGTTGAAGCTGGGAGTTCAATTGCCAATGATCCTGCTATGGGGGAGGCGATATTTTTTTGAAAGAAACACAAGGGTTTGAGGCTAGAGTACATGACAGTAACCTAGATAACTCCCCTCCAATTAAAATGGAGGTTCCCACCACAAGTGTGGAACAAAAAAATGTCATAACCACAGCTCAACTTATGAGTCAAACTGTGGCATCTGTCACATATGGTTTTTCTGACACAATTCTATCAACTTCCAATTCTTCACAACAAACATCTCATCCTATCCAACAGTGGCTGCAGAATGCTCAATCTTAACCAAACACTGTGGATGATCTTCTTGTTGATCAAATATCTGGTCTTGCAAACATCTCACAACACATTCTCACTTCAGACATGAGCAATCAATATTATTAGACTATTCTGCTCACCTACAATGAGGATGTTGAGAAACATAAGCAGAAAATAGTTAATGAAGCTGAGCAAGATGGGAATGTAGATGTTTGGTTATCAAAAGACTTCACTTTGGAGATGGATCATGTCTTGGCAAGGTTTAGAGATGAATATGTCAATATATTGGGGAGTAATGCCAAGGTTCTGACTCCACAAGAGGTCTATGATGCAGTCAATGAAGTTTACAAGGCTCAACTCCAAGCTTTTCACCTATTTGGTAAAGCTCTAGAATTAACATTGACTGGTCATCAGGACAAGATCAGAAAGCTGGTAAGGGACAAGATGGATGAGATTATTCCTTTACAAGTCAAGGTCCAAACAAGATTCCAGCATTTTTCTGACCAAATGGCAAGATTTGATCTGACTTCAGTTGATATAAATGTCAAAAATCTCAGACAATCTTTTGTGGACTTGCATGAAGTGGTTCAACAGCACATTGCTAAATCTAATGATACAAGATTAAAGCTAGACCAACTTCATCAAAGTAGGTATGATCCATCTGCTCTTTTGATGGAGGGTATCAAACAGGTTGTGCAAGACACTTTTGACACCTCTCTTCCTTCAAGCTCTCAACAACCCAACTCTATTTCAACAAACTTACAAATTCAAGCTCTCCAAACTCAGGTTTCTTCCCTATAGTCAGCCAATGAGTCTTTAACAAATCAAGTCTTTCAACTCACAGCCATGGTTCAAAGTCAGCAGACTGATATTCAAACCTTGGTGGACTCTCACAAGCATCTACAAATGCAGAATTCTGTGTTTTGGGGGGCCATCATGGGTGCACTAAATATTCAACCGTCTGCAATTCCACAAGCTGTGAGGCCTGAAATCCCTATACCTCTTATCATGCTTGCCAATAAGACTAAGGGGGAGATAGAGGCTAGGTTATTCAGATCATCCAGCCAAACTGTCCAAGCTGCTAACAAAGGAAAATCTCAAGAAGTTGATATTGGAATGGAGAGGCTTATCAGAGTAGCCGAGGGACCTAGTTTAAGCAGGGAACTTGATGAATTTCTCAAGGTTCTCAAGGCTTCTCTAAACAATAATTTCTTCACATACAAGAAGGCCTTGGACAAGAAAATAAATCCTATAAGGGTGATCTTGGTGACTAAGGACAATTTTCAGGAGAAAATGATTGTGGTCAACATTAATGACACTGGGGTAGACAGATGTATACAGGTGTCCCTTAATTATCTCACAACAATAAGGGCATCTGAGTTGGACATTTTGATAAACAAAGTCCACAGAGTGATTCAAGAAGACACTTTCTTGCTAACTGAATTGAAGAAAGCTCAAGTAGCTTCTTTTCCAGAAGCATACTTACAACCAAGCAAGGGAGTGACATACATCTGTCCAACCACTAAGCATTTCAAACACTTCCAGATTTCTAAGAAATGTGTCATGGCAAACAAAAAGCTCATTATGACCTTGGAGACTGACTTGAAGACTAAGCAATACAAAATTGTTGAGGATGATGAAATGATTAAGCTGTTGGGGAGATATCTGAGGAATCCTGAAGCTAATTTGCCTAAAAGATAATTCAATAAGGATGATTTGGATGATGATGAGCAGAAGAAAGATGACCAAAAATCTTCTGGCTCAAATCCAAGTCAATCCTCTAAGGCAACTGGCATCAAAGAAGGAGATAAGAAGAGAGATGCAAGGAAGAAGGGGATGATAAGAAGAAAAGAGAAGAGAGGAGAAGAAAGAAGAAGAAAGATGGTTCAGAACCACAGAAAAATACCCTACAAATCCAAATCCAAATCAACCAAGCTCAAACCCCTAAACCAACAAACTCAAATACTTTACGACTTCTGACCTCTAAGCCTAAATTCTTGTACAAACACACTGCTAACACCATACTAAAAATACCAATCACCTCAAGCCAAACATTTTTAAAGAAAATCTCAAATCTTTAAGCCACCAACCAAAAATCATTACAAATCTATTGAAAAAAATCAAAGGAAATGCAAGTTACTGAGAGAGCCATCTGGAACTGCTTTAATCATACAGATTTTCTACCTATGAACTGCTGCATCACAGATGAAGACTACTTTCAACAATTAGCTGAAGAAATGGTCGAATTTTGGGTTGTATCATTAAGGGAAGTAAGAATCTACTATCAAGATGGATCCTACACCTTACTTGGCAGAAACTTAACGGATATATTTTCAACCACAGAGATAAAGAGGGTGATAAGCTTATTGAAGGATAAGGATACTGGTACAATGGCATGGAGGTCTGTATTGGCTGTATGGTTGATAGTAAGGGAAGAAAGAAGAGCAAGAGGAAAGGCTGAAAGAGAGGAGAGGAAAAGAAAGTATATTGAGGAGATAGAAATGTTTATACAAAGATCTAAAGAACTCAAGGCAAAGGGAATGAGCAGAATTACCAAGGATGGACAGTTCCTAAATATCAAGGTTGACAGATTCTCAAGAATAAAGGTTGGTTTCTTGAACAATTATCCATTAGATGATATGTGATATCCCGTATTTTTCAGAATTATTATTATTATTATTATTATTATTATTATTATTATTATTATTATTTTAATATGTTTATGTGATTTTCTGATTTGGAAGGAGTAAAATGGTGGATATTTTATTCCTATTTGATGAGTTTGTCTTATTAAATGGTAATTTTCTAATTGTTAAGTGTTGTATTGAACATTGTTAATTTCTGAAAATATTTACTTAAATATATTATTTTCAAAAGTTTATTTGAAAGCCGATTATTTTATTGATATCAGTAAATTGAGTTCGTTTTATAATATTAGGGATTGAGTGGATATTCTGTCAGCTATGTGTTGTATGTAATATTAATTGTATGTGACTCAGTTATGATTGAGGGTTATTTGTATTATTAATTACCGAGCCGTATCATTTTATTTTTGTCTTTAAAAGTGATTTTATTGGAAATTTATTTTTAGAAATATTTAAATTATCTTTAAAATTATTTTATTGCTTTATAAGTTCAATAAATATTTTTAGGAATTTATAAAATTTAGAAAACAGTATTTCATTAATTATTTAGCCATATATGATTTTCTGATTGCATTTAAGTGTAAATTTCGTATTAAATTCCAGAATGCTTCAAAAATTATGAAACTCGTATTTTATTAAGTTTGGAGTATTTCAAGAATTTTAAAATTATTTCGGTAATTCTTCAGATTAAATTCACCCGCACGTTTGTTCGTTAATTGCGAGCATGTTGCGCGATTCAAAAATATTTTGATTTTTTTGAAATTTATGTTTTATTAGTTTTGGGATATTTATGAAATTTTAAGATTATTTTGTTATTACTTTGATTAATATTTATTCGCAGATTGTACCATTAAAATAGATTAAAACGATCTGAGTCGGCTTGCAGTCAGTCGGAAAATGACATGTATCCTATTAATTGGACACGTGCTGTGTCCTGATTTATCAGGAGGGTGAGTCATTTATTTGTTTTGGGAGTAAACATCAACCTCAACAGTCTCTTGATCTCTCCTCTCTCTTCATCTCTCTCTATAATCTCTCCCTCTCACTCCTCTTCTTCCCTCTCCCCGTTTTTCTCTTCCTTTTCTTGTTTTCAGTCGCCGTTGTTCTTGTTTTTTTGGTGAGCCGCCGCCTGATTTTCCGGTTTGGCTTGGTTCTGTTGCTGTGTAATTGATATATATGTATATTTGCATATATATATATGTGTGTGTGTGTGTGTCTATGTGGTGCAGTGTGTGTGTTTAATCGGTGTGTGTGTGTGGTGTCGGTGTTTTGCCGCCGGTTGTTGCCCATTTTCCGATTGTTGTTCGGCTATCCTGTTTTCCCTTTCCCGTTTCTACGCTTGAGGCGCGTGTGGCTGTTGGTTAATTTTTTTAATATTATTTTGTTGATTTTCTACAGGAAATTTATTAGAGTAATATTTGTGAAATAAAATATATTTTCGTACGGGGAATAATTGTAATTAATCGGTGAAACTCATGACTAGCATCTGAATCGGGTACCTCCGAGATTCGCCGCCGTCAACGATGAATTTCGATGAGCTAACGGTGGACAGTGATGAATATTTCTGAATCCTAAAATTTTAAAATAAATAAATTAGTTCATAAAGTTATTTTCAAAATGAAAATAGTTATGAAGTGTATCGAATTTTGGGATTGCGAAATTTGAGAATTGTTGGTTGGGATGTCGATTATGTTTCGACGGGTAATTCGATAAATATAGGAGACGCTGCCCGATTTTTGAAAAATTAATTTCAAAAATACGAAAACGTATCCTGTAATTATCGGGGATATCAATTGAATGTATAATATTATATTTTTAAAATATTTCACGAAACTATTTTCGTATCATGGTAAAATATTTTTAAAACCTGTTGTGTGTAATAAATAAATAAGGAGTGTCACTCGGTAAAATGTTTTATCAAAAAGAGTTCAATGGCCCTATTTCCTGCAATAACGGTTATACATATTTTCTAAAAAAATTACTACCGAACCGAATTTCAAGTATGTGAGCCCTATCTGTTTGGGTGTTGAGATAGTTTGTATAAATATTAGTTAGGTTATGAAATCGTACGAGTAGAATTGATAGTGAGGTTATGTTAATCATAAACGACCGCCTAATTAAGGGTATTTCGATTCTGTAGGACTCGGTCGAAAGACCCAAGTCCCGAAGTCGGTTTAAAGATAACCTAGCGTTCGGTAGGAAAAGCTCTGCAAGATGCGGATTGTTTTAGACGATAAGAACCAAACGTCGAATGGGAATGAAATGGAATAGTATTCAGTATCTACCTTTTAGCAATTGCAGGAGCAGCATATTAAAATAGAAAGATAGTGAGATCATGAGACGTCAGATTTAGGTGGTCGTGTTATTGCTAAACACCAAAGGCAAGTTTTCTACGCTATTCTAATTCCAGAATAGTTCAATATTTTCATATCCAACTGCTTATGATTATGCAAGTATTGTTTTCCCTATTCTCAGTTCAAAATAGATAAATGTTTTACATATCTTTGACTTAAATGTTTATCATGCAAGTACTCTTCTGTTATTCTATGTTCAGAATATTTAAGTGTTTTTACTTATCAAATTAATGGATTTACTAATGTTTTGGATTTTGAGAAAAATGATTTGGTTGGGAGCATTCCTGCCCAAGTGAATAGGGGAATAAAATTATGAAGGGTGTCGAGTATTATGACCCCTTTCAATAAAAGGTTTTAAGATTGAATGGTTACCGGTTGCGTAAGAGGCCGAGGCACCGGTCCAGCACGAGCTATTATATGAAAGTGTAATATGTTGCAAGGCGAATATATGCCTTTTCTGGTGCCCTATAGGTACGGTATGGCTACGGGATACCGGTGCCTATATTTACGGTATGGTTGCGCGATACCGGTACTGTTTCGTGACTGATCATCAGGAACAACATAGTGCATAATTGGTTCCAATCTAAATTTTTTAACTGTTTTGATAATCTTATAATAAATGATTTATCAAGTATTTCTGTTTCAGATAAAAAGGTGAAATGCAGTTTTGATTCAGTTTTTGCATGATGTTGATATTTAGTTTGTTGTTAAATAAAAAATGTGGTATTAATATATATGATTGATGTTGACTTCAGTATGGGATGTTTTGAGCATCAAAGTTAGTATTGATATCTAATTTGATAGGACATCAAAATGAGTATTAATATCAAGAGTTCATTTTTGAATGAAGTTTATGATTCAGTCCATAATCATTGTTTCATGTTGTTGTTTACGATATTTCCGTAAACATTGTTTTACGAGTTTATTTCCATCAAGATTCAAAGTATTGCTCAATCCTTTTTTCCCACAAATATCAAAAGGGTTTTGAATCCAAATGAGGAACCAATTCTTGGGTTCCTTAACTAAGTTTTCTAATTCAACAATTATTGATTTTAAATGTTCTGCCCTATTGCAGATGTCGGTTTTATATCAAAAGACATTATATATGTTATAATGAACTTGCAGAGCATTTATTTCGCTCATACTTGCTTGTTTTTAAATTTGACCTTCCAGTGAGGATTAGCTTGTGCTGTTTAGCCGCGTAATTCGAGAAAGCAAAGAAGAAGCTTTTGGAATGTGGTTGGTCCAGAGTTTGCGGACTAGTGTAAGTTCTATTATGTAAAGTCATTTATATTATATTATATTATAGTAATATTATCGTATATTTAAGCCTAGTATACTTCTTTTCGAAGTTATACTAGGGGGTTTAGTTTTGAGTTTTTAAATTGTTGGAAAAGAGTTTTAAAAAAAAGTGAAAATTTATTTATGGAATTTGGATTTCTTGTTTCTATAACTATAACCTGAAAAGATCTTGGTGTAGTTTGGGGTCACAAATGCTATATTTCAACTTTTGGCATTTATTTATTGATTTAACAATTTATTTTGGATTAAGGTTTCATCATGACGACAAAATCCCCCGACCCCGGATTTGGGGCGTTACAGGTTGGTATCAGAGATCAGGTTATAGTAAACTATTAACGAGAGTTTGTAGGAGTGTGTATAGTTATGTATGAACGCTTGAGCTCATATCGAGTTCCTGTTGGACAATTGGATATAGTACCAACGAGTAAGCTAAGATAAGCGCATTCATTTGAGATGGTTGTGTTGAGCTGGACAAAACTCCTGGCAGTTGCATACTTCTATTGTGGAATCTTACGAGGCTACTATGATTCGACGATGACAAAGATTATCGATATCCTTACAACTTGAAGAAGTGTCTAGAATCGGATGACGAGTTAACAGAAGAGTTTAAATAGAAGATAAGTATTAAGACCCTGGAAATACATTCTCTTTCTATAACTCCTTTTGACATCTCTCAAAAAGAGGTATCTGTTAGAGGATATATTCCCTAAAACCCGTTTTCAATCACGTAATGTGCCAGAGGCTGTCATGAAGCCTATTTTCAATTTTTGATAAGCTCGGTCAAGTTGCAATACTGAAATTTCCACCTTTCTTATATGGTGTAAAGTTTATTGGTGATACGACACCACTAGCCATTTTATGCCAGCATCTTGTTTTCTGGATTTCATTTTCTCCATAAATATCAGCTTTGAAACCTTTTCAGTTTTGATCCAAGGATTGCATTAACAAGTCATTTATTAGAAACCCTTGAATATTCATTTGATTTTGAATTCATTTTATTCTGACTGAGATGAACAACCCTAACTATAGGGGACACAAGGTATACCTGTCTGTGTGATAGGAGTTGGATGGGACGCCATCACTTGTGTGTATTGTGACTATAAGAAGGTTAGAAACTTTTAGTAGTGTCCTAATTTGGGCACGCAATACCAAGTTCATTTGATCATATTGATCTCTCAGTTATTCTTTCATTTCAACAACACTTTCTCAAAAATTCAGATTTTTGGTAACCACAATGGTGGGACACCCGTTATGATGTGAAATATTTTTCTCTTTGAAATTCCATGATTTTATTATAACAAATATAAGAATGTATGCCAATCACGTGGAGATGAGTTATCCGGGTCAATGGAAAGTAAAACCTTTGGATGAAATTACCACGAGCGACAGTGGACTGCAATGTGGTTAGAGTATCAGTGGCGTATAACGAAGCCAGTCTATTTCTTTACTTCTCTCTCTATTTATATCTATCTCTCTTTCTTTTTTTGTCTCTTTATCTTTCTCTCTATTCTTTTTCTCTTTATCGGTAAAAGTGATTCTATGGAGAAATTGGTCAAATGGTATGGGAATAAATAATTGATTCTATTGGAAAGAATGATGGTGCAAAGTGAAGCTCTTGTGATAACGGTGTGGTATAAGGAATTTCAATGTTATTTGAAATTTTGAGAAAAGTTACGTATGCAAGATTGGAAAGTTGGCAAGAAGATCCCTAGTGTTCTCTTTTGCTGATTCCGAGGACGGAATCCTTATAAGGGGGTAGATAGTGATATCGCGTATTTTTTAGAATTATTATTATTATTATTATTATTATTATTATTATTATTATTTTAATATATTTATGTGATTTTCTGATTTTGAAGGAGTAAAATGGTGGATATTTTATTCCTATTTGATGAGTTCGTCTTATTAAATGGTAATGTGCTAATTTTTAAGTGTTATATCGAACCTTGTTAATTTCTGAAAATATTTACATAAATATATTATTTTCAAAAGTTTATCTAAAAGTCGATTATTTTATTGATATCGGTAAATTGAGTTCGTTTTATAATATTAGGGATTGAGTGGATATTCTGTCAGCTATGTGTTGTATGTAATATTAATTTTATGTAACTGAGTTGTGATTGAGAATTATTTGTATTATTAATTACTAAGTCGCATCATTTTGTTTTTGTCTTTAAAAGTGATTTTATTAGGAATTTATTTTTATAAATATTTAAATTATCTTTAAAATTATTTTACTGCTTTATAATATCAATAATTAATTTTATGAATTTATAAAATTTAGAAAATAATATTTCATTAATTATTTAGCCCTAAATGATTTTCTGATTGAATTTAAGTATAAATTCTGTATTAAATTCCAGAATGCTTAAAAAATTACAAAACTCGTATTTTATTAAGTTTGGAGTATTTCGAGAATTTTAAAATTATTTCGGTAATTCTTCGGATTAAATTCACCTGCACGTTTGTTCGTTAAATCATTAATTGCGGTTATGTTGCGCAATTCAAAAATGTTTTAAAATTTTTAAAATTTATGTTTTATTAGTTTTGGGATATTTATAAAATTTTAAGATTTTTTTTATTATTTTGATTAATATTTATTTGCGGATTGTACCATTAAAATAGATTAAAATGATCTGAGTCGGATTGCAGCTAGTCGGAAAACGGCACGTATCCTATTAATTGGACACGTGCCATGTGCTGATTTATCAGGTGGGTGAGTCATTTCTTTGTTTTGGGGGTAAACATCAATCTCTGCAGTCTCTCGATCTCTCCTCTCTTTTCATCTCTCTCTATAATCTCTCCCTTTCACTCCTCTTCTTCCCTCTCCCCGCTTTTCTCTTCCTTTTCTTATTTCTGGTCTCGTTGTTCTTGTTTTTCCGGTGAGCCGCCGCTTGATTTTTCGGTTTAGCTTGGTTCAGTTACTGTGTAATTGATATATATATGAATATTTGCATATATATATATGTGTGTGTGTGTGTGTATATGTGGTGCAGTTTGTGTGTTTAATCTTTGTGTGTGTGTGTGGTGTCGGTGTTTTACCGTCGGTTGTTGCCCAATTTTTTGATTGTTGTTCGGCTGTCCTGCTTTCCCGTTCCCGTTTTTGTGCGTGAGGCGCGTGTGGCTGTTGGTTCATTTTTTTTAATATTATTTTATTAATTTTCTGCAGGAAATTTATTCTAGTAATATTCATGAAATAAAATATATTTTCGTGCGGGGAATAATTGTAATTAATCGGTGAAACTCATGACTGGCATCCAAATCGGGTACCTCCGAGATTCGCCGCCGTCAGCGATGAATTTCGATGAGCTAACAGTGGACGGTGATGAATATTTCTGAGTCCTAAAATTTTAAAATAAATAAATTAGTTCATGAAGTTATTTTCGAAACGAAAATAGTTATGAAGTGTATCAAATTTTGGGATTGCGAAATTTGAGAATTGTTGGTTGGGACGTCGATTATGTTTCGACGGGTAGTCCGATCAAAAGAGGAGACGCTGCCCGATTTTTGAAAAATTAATTTCAAAAATACGGAAGCGTATCCTGTAAATACCGGGGATATGAATTGAATGTATAATATTATATTTATAAAATATTTCACGAAAACTATTTTCGTATCATGTTAAAATATTTTTAAAACCTGTTGGGTGTAATAAATAAATAAGGAGTGTCACTCGGTAAAATATTTTACCAAAAAGAGTCCAATGACCCTATTTCCCGTAATAACGGTTATACATATTTTCTAAAAAAATTACTACCGAACCGAATTTCAAGTATGTGAGCCCTATCTATTTGGGTATTCAGATAGTTTGTATAAATATGAGTTAGGTTATAAAATCATACGGGTAGAATTGATAGTGAGGTTATGTTAATCATAAACGACCGCCTAATTGAGGGTATTTCGATTATGTAGGATTCAGTCGAAAAACCCAAGTCCCGAAGTCGGTTTAAAGATAACCTAGCGTTCGGTAGGAAAAGCTCTGCAAGATGCAGATTGTTTAAGACGATAAGAACCAAACGTCGAATGCAAATGGAATGGAATAGTATCGAGTATCTAGATTTTAGTAATTACAGGAGCAATATATTAAAATAGAAAGATAGTGAAATCATGAGACGTCAGATTAAGGTGGTCGTGTTATTGCTAAACACCAAAGGCAAGTTTTCTACGCTATTCTAATTCCAGAATAGTTCAATATTTTCATATCCAACTGCTTATGATTATGCAAGTATTGCTTTCCCTATTCTCAGTTCAAAATAGATAAATGTTTTACATACCGCTGAGTTAAATGTTTACATGCAAGTACCCTTCTACTATTCTATGTTCAGAATAATTAAGTGTTTTTACTTATCAAATTAATGGATTTACAAATATTTTGGATTTTGAGAAAAATGATTTGGTTGCGAGTATTCTTGCCCAAGTGAATGGGGGAATAAAATTATTAAGGGTGTCGAGTATTATGACCCTTTTCAATAAAAGGTTTTTTGATTGGATGGTTACTGGTGGTGTAAGAGGCCGATGCACCGGTCCAGCGCGAGCTATTATATGAAAGTGTAATATCTTGCAAGGCGAATATATTCCTTTTCTGGCGCCCTATAGGTACGGTATGGCTGCGGGATACCGGTACCTATATTTACGGTATGGTTACGGGATACCGGTATTGTTTCGTGACTGATCATCAGGAACAACATAGTGCATAATTGGTTCCAATCTAAAATTTTAAATTGTTTTGATAATAATAATAAATGATTTATCAAGTATTTCTGTTTTGGATAAAAAGGTGAAATGCAGTTTTGATTCAGTTTCTGCCTGATGTTGATATTTAGTTTGTTGTTAAATATCAAATGTGGTATTAATATATATATGATTGATGTTGACTTTAGTATGAGATGTTGTGAGCATCAAAGTTAGTATTGATATTTAATTTGATAGGACATCAAAATGAGTATTAATATCAAGAGTTCGGTTTAGAATAAATTTTATGATTCAGTCCATAATAACTGTTTCATGTTGTTGTTTACGATATTTCCGTAAACATTGTTTTACGAGTTTATTTCCATCAAGATTCAAAGTATTGCTGAATCTTTTTTCCCACAAATACCAAAAGGGTTTTGAATCCAAATGAGGAACCAATTATTGGGTTCCTCAACTAAATTTTATGATCAACAATTATTGATTTTAACTGTTATGCCCTATTGCAGATGCCGGTTTTATATCAAAAGACCTTATATATGTTATAATGAACTTGCTGAGCATTTCTTTCACTTAAACTTGCCTGTTTTTAAATTTGACCTTCCAGTGAGGATTATCTTGCGCTGTTTAGCCGCGTAATTCGAGAAAGCAAAGAAGAAGCTTTTGGAATGTGGTTGGTCCAGGGATTGCGAACTAGTGTAAGTTCTATTATGTAAAGTCATTTATATTATATTATATTATAGTAGTATTATCGTATATTTGGGCCTAGTATACTTCTTTTCGAAGTTATACTAGGGGGTTTAGTGTTGAGTTTTTAAATTGCTGGAAAAGAGTTTTAAAAGAAAGTGAAAATTTATTTATGAAATTTGGATTTCTTGTTTCTAGAACTATAACCTGAAAAGATCTCGGTGTAGTTTGGAGTCACAAATGCTATATTTCAACTGTTGGCATTTATTTATTGATTTAACAATTTATTTTGGATTAAGGTTTCATCGTGACGACCAAATCCCCTGACCCCGGATTTGGGGCGTTACATGATAAGCTCAAGCTTGTAGAATCTCTAAGAGGGACACCAATCATAGAGGAACTGGAAGTACTTGTAGAGTTAAAGGACCTCATTAGAAAAGAAACATGAGATGATAAATTTGTTTGATTAATGTATCTTTCAAACTCAAGAAATCACTTAATATATAAAAGTTGTTTTTATGTCAATTTTAATATAATATTCTATTGTTCATTGTAACTTGGGGTTAGTCTTATGATCAGACATGAATTTGTGATAAGCAATCTTCTCACAAATTGGGGAATATTGTTGTATAAGACATGCTTGTACAATAACAAGACTAAGTCAAATTGACAGCCCTAAGAATTAGTTGTTTGATAATCTAAATTTGTATTTCGTATTGTATCACTTGAGTCTGTAAAAATGTAAAAGATTAGACTAGAGTATTTTTTTTGTAAACAGTCTCAAGCCTAAGAATAAACTTTGGAAGAGGATCATGAAGATCATGCCTCGGAAAAATTGTGAAGAAGTTTGGAGTTGAATAAATCTATTTTGGGAAAAATATTCTAAGTCAAAATATCTACAAGTCACAGATTTAGTCATATAGAGAAGTCATTCGAGAACTCCAGAATGACTTATCAAGAAGTCCAAAATAGCTTATAGAGAAGTCTCAGAGATATCGACAAGCCAAATGAAGACATGAAGATTGGAGATATCGACAAGTCATTTCTGCATTAGAGAACTCAGAGATATCGACAAGGCAAATGAAGATGTGAAGATTGGAGATATAGAAAAGTCAAATTCTCATTAGAGATCTCAGAGATATCGACAAGTCAAAATGATTATAGAGATCTCAGAGATATCGACAAGTTATTTCTACATGCAGAAGTTTGGAGACCTCGACAAGCCAAAGTTCACTTATAGAGAACTTAGAGACCTCGACAAGTCAAAATACTTATAGAGAACTAAGAGATCTCGATAAGCCATTATACTTATCGAGATGTCAGTTCTCTATAGTTCAAACTGGAGATCTCGATATAAACCTCAAATACAGAATGCAGACCAGTTAAAGATCCAAGATTATCAATCAATAAACAAATCAATCACTGATTTGAAAAGTCTACAAAAACAGCTTGAAGAGTATAAGATCAAAGGACAAGATTAACTGACAAAGGAAAGTCATAGACATGCACGATTTGCAAAGATATATTACGCCAGAAATGGAAAAATTTAGATAACTTAAAGTAGTGTTTAGTACATGCTATTGCATGCTGTATAAAACCTGTGTTTACTGATTTATAAAGTAAACACTGATCCTTTATTTTTTAAGTGTAACAAACAGATCTAGATTTTCTTGTAACTCTCTCAAGAAAAAAACTGAGTTCTTTATCAACAAAGAACCCAGAAATTTGTAGTAAGATATACTTGATTTTAATATAAAATTAAGTGAGTTTTGAGGATACTGTATTTATGTGCATGTTTATTAATTCTGTTTGAACACTACATCTCTATAAGTTAAACTGCTTTGTTCACCATACCCAAAATAGTCTTAAAAAGTTTAAAATTTTCTAAAACATATTCACCCCTATGTTGTATTCATTACCTAACACTAGGTTTCTCACCCTTTTGTGTACTTTCATTATTAGCCAACCTTTGGCCTTTCATTGTTCATGTAACCTAGATTTATAGTAATATATATAGAGGCATTGTATGAGTTTGGAGTACATATCAAAAATGATAATGAAAGTCTCTTTTCCCCTTCTATATGCTTCATATATATATATATATATATATAGTAGCGTTTTAGTTATTTTATAACATGAAGAAATTTTTTAGATGATCATAAAATGTAATTGTTTTAACTGAACCATTCAAAGTATGAGTTTCATATCTGCATGAAGGTGTGCTTAATCAATAAAACCGTATACACTAAAACTTCCATGCGCAGGAATAATTTATACAAGATTAACCTTCCTCTAATGAAGGAAAGGAAAAATCAAACCTAGAACTCATCATAAATAATATCTCAGTTTTCTATCACTAAATCAGGTATTAAGCAAACAATGGTTAATACATTATAAATCAGTATATGTAAGATCTCATTCGCCTCTTAATTTAACTGCATGACCTTGACTAATGTTACAAAAGTTTAAGTGTTCGGTTCATCTCCGGTACATAAATTGTTGGAAGACAAATATACCACTTGATAAATAGTGTGCATGAGACTTGGGCATGCGGACATTATCTTGTGTTTGAGATGAATGAAAATTGAGAGAGATATTGAAATTTTGAACGGTAATATATATGAATATTCATATTTTCTTTATTTGCTTAGTTCGATTCTTAACACCGTAAACTAAGTTTATACACCTTTTTATTTAGTGAAAGAATGCTCCATGCATTATCCTACTCATTTTCTTTACAATTTTTATCATAACACATTTATAATCAATTTTTTTCTCAAACTATCCTTTTGTCTTCTATCATTTCTCATTAGTATTTCCCCGATCAAATACAAGTAATGTACCTTGGATGGCAAATGGCAATTTACTTGGTGAAAAGATATATGATCATGCATGACTAAAAGTGATACACCGAGACCATCTCCAACCCAACTCTAAATTTGTATTTTTAGATCATTTTAGTGTAAAAATCATCTTCAACCCAACTCTAAAAATTACACCATTTTTGTGTCACACCAAAAATTACATCAAATTTGGTGTCACACTAAATTTTTAGAGTTTTTGTATATTCCCATATTGCCCTTGTACTCTTTTAGTCAAATAAATTTGTTTCATTTGCATTCCAACACTTTATTACTTTTAACTTTACTTTTATATATTAATAGTAAAATAATCTATATAGTACAAGAATTGTGTAAATTTAGTGTTGATGGGTTGTAGTTGAATTTAAAGATGGTTTTGGTGTAAAAATTACACCAAAATAACGTAATGGATTGGAGATGCTCCGAAAAGAAAACGAAGTATACAATGGATTATTATAAATCTTTTACGTTTTACATTATTTATCGTGAATTTAGTTCAATGAAAATTACCTGAAATGAAGTACTAATACAATATGTTTTATACTCTGATTAATCCTTCATTCAAGAGTATTATATTAAACCTTTGCCTCTACAAAAAATGTTTCATGAGAATTAAAGTAACGCAAACGTAGCTTTACAATTTTAGTACCAAGTACAAATTAAACAATTGAGTTCCTGTTAATCACTTTGAACTTTGGAGCATCTGATCTTCCCATAACTTTGGTCTTCCTATAAACGGTAGGTAGGCAAACACGCATTAAAATCGCAATCTTTCATACAGGAAAAAATGATACTATACATTATTCCCTTTCAGATATCAACTCATATACCGAAATTTAATGCATAAAATACAGAAATAATAAATTCCATAGGGTAGGCACCTCTAATTTTTTATACAAATTACATGTATCGACTAAATGACACATGCTTCGGCACCTCACATTTCCTTGCACCTTCATTCCAATAATTCCCAGTCTCAATCTTATCCCTTACCCATGTTTACCTGTACACTCACCTTTGTACACCACACGTGAAGGGTAAAACCGTCACCTCAAATTTTGTACTATATAGTAAAGCTCGAGTAGGAGTATTTATAACTCTCATCTTGCTCACACTTCAATGTGCATGACATTGTTTACTTAACTAGTTCACATTTAACTTGTTCTAAGACACTCATAACAATGACTTCTTTCTTGTTCATCACAGCTATACTACTAGCTGCGGCTTCGGTAGTTATTTGCTGCCCGCCTTCCGATAGGGATGCTTTACTCGCGTTTAAAGCTTCCCTTCACGAGCCATACTTGGGAATATTCAAGTCATGGACGGGCAACGATTGTTGCCATAAATGGTACGGGATTAGCTGCGATTCGACTAATGGTCGGGTCGCGGATATTAATCTTCGCGGCGAGTCGGAAGATCCGTTATTTCAGAAAGCTCACCGAACCGGTTATATGAGTGGTACAATTTCACCAGCTATATGTAAGTTAACTTGGCTCTCAAGCATCATTATAGCAGATTGGAAAGGCATTACTGGCTCTATTCCAGATTGTGTTTCTTATCTTCCATATCTTCGGATGCTTGATTTAATTGGTAACAAACTTACTGGCCAGCTTCCCAAAGATATCGGCCGACTGAAACGACTTACGGTTCTAAATGTTGCCGACAACAACATTTCGGGTTACATACCTCGCTCTATATCAGGTTTAACATCTCTAATGCATTTAGATCTCCGAAACAACCAAATTTCAGGGCCACTACCTCGAGACATTGGAAAGCTCCGCATGATGAGCAGAGCTTTATTTAGTCGAAATCGGATTACTGGTCCGATTCCAAACTCAATATCATACATATACCGTCTTTCTGATTTAGACCTCTCCCTAAATCAAATTTCGGGTGCAATTCCAGCATCACTAGGCAAAATGGGAGTTCTTGCTACACTCAATCTTGACGGTAACAAATTATCAGGCGCCATACCGACAACATTAATCAACTCTGGCGTGAGTATACTAAATCTAAGCAGGAATTCGCTTGAGGGAAACATACCGGATGTTTTCGGGCCAAGATCTTATTTCACAGCAATGGATTTATCTTACAATCAGTTAAAGGGTCCAATTCCAAAGTCCATATCAGGTGCAAGTTATGTAGGGCATCTTGATCTCAGTCACAATCATCTATGTGGTCCGATTCCACTTGGTTCACCCTTTGATCACCTTGAAGCGTCGTCTTTCGCTAACAATGATTGTCTCTGCGGGAAGCCTCTTCGATCTTGTTAATGATTTACTACTACCAAGCTTCAACAATTATGGGGGTTTTTTATGAAAACATATGCTAAACATATACATAAATATGTGTTTTATTATCATGTAATAGAGAGTGTGTATCTAATCTTGTAAAAGGGGAAAAAAAGGTGCTTTGATTAATTATAGTTAAGTAGTTGTACTGCAGTTTGAATAATTGTTTTGTGAACTTTGTCCATGTAACTCTCGGAATATATTGAAATTTGCATTAAATTAATTATACATTTTGGAGTTTCTTAGTTTATCCCCATCTGGCTAGAAACGAAGTAATACTGTTTTCAAGTCAATCTTGGAGTCTTGGACAGTATAATCTGTCAACTGTTGGTTTCTTATGTACAAATAACCTACAACAGCTATATCCACAATAATTCTTAGATCATCTCCTTTTAGTAATAAAATTCCCAAGATTTAATCAAATCTATGAGATATTATTGTATTAATATGGTCTCTGGTTCTGCACATATTTAAAATTTGTAATCAAATTAAATATTCATGTATGAAATGTTGATATACGTGTAAGGGCAGCTATGAAAAAAGTACAATTCCCCTATTTGAAGGCGGAAACAAGTAATTTTTAACTACATAAACTCATATATAAAAGCGACTCATTTTTTTTGACAAAACTTCCCAAATTTCCCCTATTTGAAGGCGAAAGCAAGTAATTTGTAACAAAATAGCTAAAAAACGTACTACATCTGTGACGAAGCTTGTGTGCACAGATTAAGTTGTGAGTATCGGTGAAGACATTAAAACATGGCATGAGTAAGTAATATGAGTCTTTTGAGGAGTGTAACAAGAATCTTACGTAGTTGTTAACCTAATCCTCAAAACACAAGATGACAAAAAACAATATTAGCAAACGAGTCTAAGCTACGGCAAACAAAAAAATGAGGAAGCAATCTTGAATAAAAAGTGATGGAATCATGGAGCTAGCAGTAGATCTAGGGAAGGGGGGGGTATTACTAATAAGAAAAGGACAGAGATTGGGCAGCTGCAACACATCTGCCAAATAGTAAATGAATCCCCACCACGTGATCAGCCCTCCTGTTTTTATGAATAATTGCACTGCTCTGTCTTACATTTGCGTTACATGTACTGATTCTCCATGAACCTCACCGTCCCCATATATATACTTTGCTCTCACTAATAATTCTACTACTCTAGCTTCCCCATTTATGCTTTACTTTCTCCAACAACATGTTTTCCCTTTAATCTCAATTGCTCCCATCATTTGTACATTATATATACATTTCCAATTTACAAGGTGTCTATCATTTATACACATATTTTCTGGGCAGCGATATGACATTACAGTTTTGCAGGCCCAAATTTGATAAATCTTCACAGTTTTTTATATTATCTAAAGATTTTTTTTTCTTTTGACAGGAGAGATTTCAAGCTTATTCACAATTTTTATTTTCATTCGAAAAAAAATATATTTCATATTCTTTTTATAGCTTACTCTCACAGTTGATAAATACCTTTCTGTTAGGTAAAGCCCAATTCTCAGGCAAGAAATAAGCTGGATACGGGGCTCTTAGCCCACTTCTGTAATGTTTGAGCAACGTCCTTCCAAATAAAACTCAACCAATTAAAATACTTTTCGGCAAAATTCAGTCAATTGCCTATAACCTAGAACCTAAAAAATTGTCAGACCAATTATGTGTGTACTATTCTTTTTAACGTTTCAATATAGTTACAAAAAAAGCTTTATTTTGAAGTATATTAAATTCAAATACAATAAAATTTATTAGATAATATTCTGGATAACTTCACTTGAGAAAATGTCAAGAATTATTATTAAAAACTAGGGTTTTTTGCCCGCACTACGCGCGCTCCCCATTTTTTAATTTTTGAAAAATAAATAAAAATATTTTTAACATAATAATATCATAATTTATTTATGCATAAATGTCGGTTAATGTATTTTGTTTTTAATAAAAATAGCGCACATTTCACGTTTTTTCGTACGCCAGCTATTTCTTTACAAATGTCCAAACTTTTAAGAAGAAAATGAAAATTTTAATAACTAATTTTTTTAAATAATCTCCTTATATGTAACTTGTTGGGTAATATATCTTTATAATTTATTATATAACCCGAAAACCCCCTAAGAATAAGGAATATTTTTTCATTTTAAATTTGATAATTAATAAACATGGGATACGAATGGAAGAAGATCGTTTTATAAAATTCTTTCTGAGGGCCCTTTAAAGCATGAATATGTTGTGTATAAATTATTATTTTTTATAATGTACTTGTTGCGTTTTTAGTAAACTATCAATACTTGTTGTATGTTTTAACATTATAACAGACAATCCCGAGGTTTGTAGGCCAGGAGACTGAAAATTAGCTCCTTGGTGTTGAACATATTATAGTCAACGGGTTTCAGTGGCAAATGAGATACAATGCTAAATTAATAATAATTTATCGGTTAAAAGAATTGATTAAGTTTTTTGGTCTGGTGGAAAATGATATTATATTTTTAGTTTTGATGTGAATGGTGGCTTGTGCGGAAGGATTGTTATGTGTGAAAGAACGGAAATAACACGTTATATAGTAGAAAGTAGCAGGAAGAGTCTGCCGAGTGACAATTATTTTATTTTTATGAGGATACATGTCCAGTTCCAGTTGCTGAGATGGGTATGAAATTTCTTATGTTTCCTTTATTAGTTTGCAGTCTCCTTTTAGATATGCATGAGTCATATTTTTAACATTGTCTTATATTTGTACTTAGAACAAAATATGGAAATTGTGGATGTGGCAAGTGACATGGAGGTCGAATCAAATGATAATACTGCAGAAGCCAATGTTGGAATGCCAAATATGCAGATGATTGGAAACCACAATCCAGATGATGCGCAAGATGAAATGATTCTCCAGTTTTCCAAAAGATTTGTCGAAAGCCTCTTAAACTCTAGATATCATGGATATCAAAAACTGATTCCAAATAGATAATGGTATAATTGCAAGCATATGTGTATTCTACAATTTTTTTTAAAAAAAGTTAACAACAAACATAGATATGAAATAATACACTATGTATATTCACATCCTGATTCTAATCCGGATGCTGACAAACTCTGATTTATATCCTAATCTTGATTCATATCCTAATGAAGGAGAATTCCAGGAATATATCCTGATCTTGATTCATATCCTGTTGCAGGAGAAATCAGGATTTCTCTGCATCATGATTAAAATCAAGATGTTAATATGCAGAATATGCTCCAATAGATGTGACCAATGGTTCGAATGCAACTGATACAATTAAATCACACCTCATAGTCCAACTGAAATAAGATTGTTCCTGACTACCTTCCCACGACCATTCCTTGATATCCATATTCTTGTCGCTCGAACCTTCAAGGTCCAAGCTACTTGAGTAGCATCCAGAGCGGACAAATGCCGATGGTCGTCCATATCTGAATGCAAGAAAATGAGAAACTTAATAAAATAATATGGAACTTCCATGTATACTTGAGGAAATCAAGAATGTGTATCTCTATTATTTTCTTCAAATGTTTGAGTATAGGTTGGGAGTCCAGGCAAGTGAATATATATTACAGTTAAACGAAGTTAATTATGGTAGAGTTGCATAATCTTTTCAACTTTTAAACAAATATACGCTATTTTTATTGATTAATTGACTGGGACTTTGTGTAGCCACAATATTCTCTGTGAATTGTAATCACATAGAATATAATTGAGAGTTAAGATTGTAATAACATAATGATTCTAATCTTGATGCTGAAAAACCCAGATTCATATCCTGATCATGATTCATATCCTTATGAAGGAGGAATCCGGGACCATATCCCGATCTTTATTTATATCCTGTTGCAGAAGAAATCAGGATTTCTTAGCATCAAGATAAGAATCAGGATGTTAATATTCAGAGTATGTTCCAATAGATGTGAGCAATGGTTTGAATGCAAGTGATACAATTAAATCACACCTCACAGTCCCACAGAATAAGATTGTGCATGACTACCTCCCCACGGTCATTCCTTGATATCCACATTGTTGTCGCTCGAACCTTCAATATCCAAGCTACTTGAGTAGCATCCAGAGCGGATAAATGTTGATGGTCATCCATATCTGAATGCAAGAAGAGGAAAAATTTAATAAATTATTATGGAACTTCAATGTATATTTGAGGAAATCAAGAATGTGTACCTCTATTACCTTGTATGATGTTTGAGTATAGGTTGGGAGCCTAGGCATTGAATATATAGTATAGTTAAACGAAGTTGATTATGGTAGAGTTGTATAATCTTTTTAACTTTTAAACAGATATGCACTATTTTCATTAATTAATTGACTGAGAGTTTGTGTAGCCACAATATTCTCTGTGAATTGTAATCACAAAGAATATAATTGAGAGTTAAGATTGTAATTATATACTGATTCTAATCCTGATGCTGACAAACCCTGATTCATATCCAGATTCTAATTCATATCCTGATGAAGGAAGAATCCAGAAATATATCCCGATCTTGATTCATATCCTGTTATAGAAGAAATCAGGATTTCTCAGCACCAAGATTAGAATCAGGATGTTAATATGCAGAGTATGCTCCAATAGATGTCAATAATCGTTCGAATGCTACTGATATAATTAAATCACACCTCACAGTCCAACAAAATAAGATTGTGTCTGACTGCCTCCCCACGGCCATTCCTTGATATCCACATTCTTGTCGCTCGAACCTTCAATATCCAAGCTACTTGAGTAGCATCCAGAGCAGACCAATGTTGATGGTCGTCCATATTTGAATGCAAAAAGAGGAGAAACTTAATAAATTAATATGGAACTTCAATGTATATTTGAGGAAATCAAAAATGTGTACCTCTATTACCTTCTTCTGATGTTTGAGTATAAGTTGGGAGCCCAGACATGTGAATATATGGTACAACTAAACGAAGTTGATTATGGTAGAGTTGCATAATCTTTTTAACTTTTAAACAGATATGCACTATTTTCATTGATTAATTGACTGAGAGTTTGTGTAGCCACAATATTCTCTGTGAATTGTAATCACAAAGAATATAATTGAGAGTTAAGATTGTAATTATATCCAGATTCTAATCCTGATGCTGACCAACCCTGATTCATATCCAGATTCTAATTCATATCCTGATGAAGGAGGAATCCAGAAATATATCCTGATCTTGATTCATATCCTGTTATAGAAGAAATCAGGATTTCTCAGCACCAGGATTAGAATCAGGATGTTAATATGCAGAGTATGCTCCAATAGATGTCAATAATTGTTCGAATGCAACTGATATAATTAAATCACACCTCACAGTCCAACAAAATAAGATTGTGCCTGACTGCCTCCCCACGACCATTCCTTGATATCCACATTCTTGTCGCTCGAACCTTCAATGTCCAAGCTACTTGAGTAGCATCCAGAGCAGACCAATGTTGATGGTCGTCCATATTTGAATGCAAAAAGAGGAGAAACTTAATAAATTAATAAGGAACTTCAATGTATATTTGAGGAAATCAAGAATGTGTACCACTATTACCTTCTTCTGATGTTTGAGTATAGGTTGGGAGCCCAGACATGTGAATATATGATACAACTAAACGAAGTTGATTATGGTAGAATTGCATAATCTTTTTAACTTTTTAAATAAATATGCACTATTTTCATTGATGAATTGACTGAGAGTTTGTGTAGCCACAATATTCTCTGTGAATTGTAATTTCAAAGAATATAATTGAGAGTTAAGATTGTAATTATATCCTGATTCTAATCCTGGTGCTGACAAATCCTGATTTATATCCAGATTCTAATTCATATCCTGATGCAGGAGGAATCCAGAAATATATCCTGATCTTGATTCATATCCTGTTATAGAAGAAATCAGGATTTCTCAGCACCAGGATTAGAATCAGGATGTTAATATGCAGAGTATGCTCCAATAGATGTCAATAATCGTTCGAATGCAACTGATATAATTAAATTACACCTCACAATCCAATAAAATAAGATTGTGCCTGACTGCCTCCCCACGGCCATTCCTTGATATCCACATTTTTGTCGCTCGAACCTTCAATGTCCAAGCTACTTGAGTAGCATCCAGAGCAGACCAATGTTGATGGTTGTCCATATTTGAATGCAAAAAGAGGAGAAACTTAATAAATTAATATGGAACTTCAATATATATTTGAGGAAATCAAGAATGTGTACCTCTATTACCTTCTTCTGATGTTTGAGTATAGGTTGGGAGCCCAGACATGTGAATATATGGTACAACTAAACGAAGTTGATTATGGTAGAGTTGCATAATCTTTTTAACTTTTAAACAGATATGCACTATTTTCATTGATTAATTGACTGAGAGTTTGTGTAGTCACAATATTCTCTGTGAATCATAATCACGGAGAATATAATTGAGAGTTAAGATTTTAATCACATCATGATTTTAATCATGATGCTGACAAATCTTGATCCTGATTTATATTCTGATGAATGAGGAATCTAGGAACATACCATAATCTTGATTCATATGCCGTTGTAGAACAAATCAGAATTTCTTAGCATCAGGATTAAAATCAGGATGTTAATATGCAGAGTATGCTCCAATAGATGTAAAAAATGGTTCGAATGCAACTGATATAATTAAATTACACCTCACAGTCCAACAAACTAAGATTGTGCCTGAATGCCTCCCCACGACCAATCCTTGATATCCACATTCTTGTCGCTCGAACCTTCAATGTCCAAGCTACTTGAGTAGCATCCAGAGCGGACAAATGTTGATGGCCGTTCATATCTGAATGCAAGAAGATGAGAAACTTATTAAATTAATATGAAACTTCAATGTATATTTGTTGAAATCAAGAATGTGTACCTCTATTTTCTTCTTATGATGTTTGAGTATAGGTTGGGAGCCCAGGCATGTGAATATATAGTACAGTTAAACGAACTTGATTATGGTAGAGTTGCATAATTTTTTCAACTTTTTAATAGATATGCACTATTTTCATTGATTAATTGACTGAGAGTTTGTGTATCCACATATTCTTTTTGAATTGTAATCACAGAGAATATAATTGAGAGTTTACAAAACTTGCTTGATGAATATTGTATCTAACACAGTAACAAATTGAACAATATAACTGGTCACGCGTAACTTGCATTTGAGGGTGATAAAAGTGATATAGGTTTAAAAATGCGCACATCGATAGCATAATCACCCGGATAGAAAGCATATTCATTAGTTCCCCTTAAAAAATGACACAAATTTGAAAATATGACGTTATCAAATGCTAATCAGGTTTGAAAACGACACAGATGACATAAAAGTACTATAAGGATGGTTGAAATACCAGTCGACACAAATTTTAATTCTCCAACATGACTTCCTTTTCTTGATGCAAACTACCGACGATGTAAATTTGTACCTTTTTTCTTGACTGGTCCAGTAGCTCCTTAAATAATTGCTCCTGAAATGATCAACAATTATGCTATGAAAAATTATCTTTCTACCTAAACCTTTCACTCATAAACACCGGGATAAAGGTGATAATATAAGGTAACCTTGAGCAAATATGTATGCAACAACTATGGATGTAAACAAACCACGTGGACACACATATATTTGTAGAAAAATTTACACAAAGAGCATAAGCCTAAATAATAAAGTGGATATTAAAAATAGAAATAACATATGGACAATGAGAGATAACCATAGTCCTGAGAGGAAAGCTCTTTTGATATTCATGAAATTAATATGAGTGTCGATTGTGAAACTACTAAAGGAGATGCATGATGGTTTGCTCACGAAACTATTATCTTAATTTTAAATTTAAAAAAAAAATTGTATTCAGTTAGTTAAGAAATCTGGAAACAAAACTGCTAAATATTTAGCTCGTTTATTTGTTTTTCAACTTGGTTGCATGATCGATTGAGATTTGTCCTGATTGAGTATCTTTTAATTTATTAATGAAATCTACTTTAAATTTGGTAATAAAAAATGAACACTGCCCGTTACGATAAATTGTATTTATATTGAATAATTTATAATAAAATGTATAAACTTTTTATATAACTTAGATAACATTTATTGTAAGATATATTTTTCTAATTTATTACACTTGTTCTTTAATAAAAATTTATTTCAATTTATTTTAAATCTTCTTGAGTGAAAGAGTAGAATTATAATGTATAACAGTCAACCTTTTTTAAAATAGCCTAAGTTGAATTTGAACCAAAAAAGGGAAAAATTTATCCATAAAAATCAATCTTTTAATAGTATAAATTACACAACATTGTTTGTACATCATTTAATATAAATTATTCTTAAAAAATAATTTGAAATGATATTATTCATAAGTAATTTTAAAGAGAAATTAAATTTATTTAATATTAACTACAAATCTTTAAATATAACAGATGTCTAGGATAAAAAATGTATGATACATAATTAAAACTAATGTAAATTAATATTTGAAAAATCTAAATTTATATTTAGATACTCATATATAATAATATTTATTGAAGCTGAGAAAGTATATGTATGATATGTACTTAATTGATTAGTATTTCATAAAAAAATGAATAATATTGTTTTTTTAACAATACATAAATTTAAAAATGTGCGCTCTCTCACATAAATATTTATATTTTTATAAGTTTTTAATCTTATTTTATTATGTTGTTTGATGTGTTTTTAATTTAAATATTTATTGTGTTTATTTCTATTTCTAATTTATACACAACACTATTTCGTAAATAAGTATTTTTTATTTTAATTTTTATATTATTGATAAGATGTAGAAAAATTAAAAAAATATAATTAAAAAAGACAATATTAAGTTATGACACAGGTTCAAAATATTTGTCGCACTATATATTTTTGTTTTATTCAATGGAGTTTTTATTTATATTTCTTTGACGCTTAAATCCCAAACTTAATTTCAGTAAAATAAAATTATATTTTTTCAACGTCAATTAGAGTTGCACATAAGGCTTATAAACAATATTAATAATCTTGCAAAATAAGATTGTATCATATTTTAAATTTAATTTTTTATTTTATCTCATGTTATTATAAATTGTTTTAACTTTAAAAATTTATCTGTTTAAATATTTATTGTAATAGTTAAAATTCATTCGCTCTTATAAATATATTTGCATCGTATAAGTTGTCAAAAAAAAATCTAATACATATAAAAGTATTTTTCTTCTTTTCGGTGTTAAAAAAATATCTGTAGGACCATATTTAAAATTGAAATAAATTTTATACATACATATAAATGTGCACTCTTTCACAAGAATTTTTTATTTATATATAATATTAATTTGAATACTGTTAATATTCTTTAATTATGTGATACATAATTTTTAAATTTAAGATAATATGTATAATATTTCACGATGTTAGTTGAAGAAATATTTGTCTAAATATTTAAATGGCTACGATAATATATATTATTTAAATTTTTATAAATAAATATTTAAAATTTTTCTTGTAACAAAAAATATATATTATGTGCAATATATTCGAAATTTTTCGGTGGAAGTTAAATAGTTAAATTTTTAGTTATTTTAAACAAACTCAAAATACCAAACAATGATAAAAAATAAATTATATTTATAGTAACACGAGACTCATTTTTTAAAGACTTAAATTTAAACAAACCATTACAAAATAATCTGATGTTTCTTTTTAATATTTAAAAGAAAAATATTTGGCATTTTTTTAACGTGCAACATTTTATTCATATTAAATAAATATACAATAATGTGAAAATAATAATATATACATTAATATATTTATGTACTTACTATTTATGGGTTTTAGGATTTTCCAAACTTACTTTTAAATTTTTTTAAGATTGTAATGGAGTCCAAATTTTTATTTAAGTTCACATGACGAATATTTTTATAACAAAAAAATGTAGCACTTCTCTAGGTCAAAAAATTCCAGAGTTTTGAAACTTGGAATTCTGTTCTACAAACCCATTCTCAGCTCTTTCCAAACTGTCAACGCTAACTAATTTAAACATACTCTGAAATAACTTCTCTATGAGGTTAACACATGCTTCTTGAGTTTTTTGTCCATAGAGTTTAAACCGTTTTCATCAAAAACTTAAGTATCCTTATATACATTTTACGCAATGTCAACTATATAATACAACAAAAAATTATATACAATTATCTCCAATTTAGGAGGAGGAGCATTTATGATTTGTCACAATTGTTTTCCTCAACTCCTTCCTATTTAGGTCCTTAAGCTTAACTGTCGATGTATCTCATGCTAGCCCTTCAGGTTTAAATGCTGCAAAGACCATGCTTTTTCACAAAGACCTGGTCAGCCTGAATTCCAGCGTATCATTAACATACGACATTGCCACAATGCTTACTTCTGTTGGTTCAGTTGTATATATATGTTCACTGAATTCTTACTCATCCAAAAATCAAAGAAAAACTACCTGATCAATGATGTAATGGTCTGGAATCTCCAGATTGATAAAATAAAAATAATCTGAACTTTATATAAGTCATTCCTCCATACTTCAATCTTCCAACTAATTCACAAAGGGAGGCCGAAAACGCTGTAATGCTCCCTTGATCAATGTGATGCTCAGATTTACATTTGTATTTTTTCACAAAATTAACATGTTTGCTTACAAAATATGCAAACAGAATAGACGTCCAAAACAAAGCAGGTCAATATGGTGGTAGATTATTACTTTCCCTTAAGAGCTACAACAGTTAAGAGGCATGGTACCTATATTACTCATTAAATTTTCATTAAGAATATTTTGCAATGAGAAGTTATTTTCTATATAAGTTGTATTTTTTAAGAAAATTATGATACCTAGGAAGAGAGAAAATGTGTTTGATTGTTATATACGAATTTACTTCACCGGGATATAGTCCTTGTTCCTTCACCCGAGGCACATGTTTTCCTACCATCCAAGGCATCTATGAGAGTAGTCTTTCTAGCTCAACTATTTAAGTTGTAAGACTCATAGCCTAACCTAAATAGACTACTGACACCTGGCCGCTCTTGAGGAACACCTTAAACTTTCATATCTTGTAGGTAAAATTTTAAAGATTTCTCAGCTAAGTATAAAATCTAATATATCTAAATATCTCGCAGCATTATCAATTGTATTAGATCGGTTTTAAAGTATTAATATAAAATATCACCTGAAAGTAAAAAAGAGCAATGTCGTAAACTCTCATTTGAACCCTGCTTAATCTGGACAATTTTTTGAAAGCCGACCTATCCTAATCTCGCAGCAACTGGTTTTCAGAAAAGGAATATAAACTTCTTCATATTAATTAATTTAAGGGATATCAGATGCATATGAGAAATTAATGATCAATTCAAAATCTTAGTTAACCTCTTCCACTTCTCAGATTTGCTGAATCTTTAAGATTTTATCTGCTCAATCCCAATTTTTACTAACAAATTTAAAGTCATTTATAATTTTCGATAGCAAAAAAATCTAAACAAACATACATAACACTAAAGGAGTTTGAGTAAATTTAAGTTACCTTGCTTTTTTTGACATATATAAAACATGATAATAATCTTTCAGGTAAACTCATACATGTCATTAATCTCATTTATTAATAAGACAAAAACCTAATAGTGTGACTATAAGTTTGTACCATATTTCAAGTAAGAAGGTTTAAAAGTAATAATATCCATCAGTTTTTTTTAAGAAAATCACCTTTTGATATAATAACAATGATCTATCAACTAATATGATTTTACATGTAATTGTGTTCAAAATAACATACCATCAAGTTGTACGTCAGACTACAAGTTCTAAATTTTTTGTTTGCCTTTCAATTTATAACTTAGATCATCAAATTCTGCACCAACTACATCATTACCTTTTGATCTAAGCACTTTGGTGTGTTCATATTATCTTCTGGTTGATCTTCAAATCCTTCAGCAACCCATGCATCAAATCAATTATTAATTTAATTCTGAAAATAAATAGCGAGCATTAAAGATAAAAATATGTATATTTGTTTAAAATTTATCATGTCTCATTCCAAATTTAAATATGAAGCTAATAATTTGAACCATTGATACTAAAACTAAAACAGAGAATATCTATGATTATGAAGGAATTTAACCACAAACTGATGAAATACTAATCGTGGGAACATGATTTGTTTCATGTTCTCAATGATATAAGGTGACATACCTTGGCAACTTCTTTTATTTTGTTAGAAGCTTTAGGCCTAGATCAAGTAGCACATGTCTAGATCAAAAAAATGATTCAAAGTCAAGAATTTAAAAGAAACCTTCATTAAGATCAAACTTGTAGCTGCTAATTAGCACCATATATCCGAGAAAAATTAGTATAAAATATATATATATCCAGAGTGCCACCCCTTCTAGAAAGTTATGTCAACAACTTTATCAACTGATCTTCAATCATGCAACCTTTCTTGAGAAGCAACCATAATCCTGACATTAGTTCCTGCTAGAAATATTAAATCAGTTAGTAAAGTCTCTTGAAGAGGCACATGGTGGATTAAGGAGAGTCTGGAGGCCAATCATGCAGTTATACCTTGGATTTAACTCACCTTAATAAATTGAACTCAACTATTTCCCCTAACCAAAAATTAATAGACCATGATACAATATAGTTTAGAAATAGTTCTATTTTAACTGCCAAGAAAAGTTCTTATGTAACCTGGGGATTCTATGTAGCACCTCTTCATCTGTAATCTTCTTCTGCCATCATTTTTTTTTCTGCAAAATACATATAAAAAACTGAGAAATTCTTACCATTATTTAGAAACTACCAAGTATAGACTGGTTTGATGATCAATGATCAATATTCATCTAAGGTTTAAAAATAAAATATTATAAATGAAAAATTAAATTATCAGATTGGAAAGGAATCAAACTTCTTCTTCATAAGCTGTGAACTTCAGTGTTGGCTTCTCTTCTTGCTTGAGTGCTACATCTTTCAACTCATCAGCCCCGTCATCCTGGACAACCAACATAAATCAGTATATTGACACCAGAGACTGAAGTTATGCATAATTTATATTATAGATCTTGGTCAAATACATACTTTCATATCAGAAGTCCATAGGGTCAGATTGTCTCGAAGAAGCTACATAATAAGAATGTTACCCCTCTCCCACAGTATCCAGCTCTGCAAAAGTTTCATCGAAAGCTTTAAATATTGCAAGTACCTGTAACAATTTATCAAAAACTTACATAAAGCCTAATGTGTTCATCTACAAAAAATGGTGGAAAAACCTGTTCTGCAGGATGCATGCTCGATCAGAAAAATTTAGAATCTCATAATAAATATCAAACACAACATTTAAAAAGAACAAAAGTTCCATGACCACCTTTACAATATCGAGAAGAATAGAGACTTAAGGCATTAACATCAAACACAACATTTAAAAAGAACGACAATAACTCACCAAATCCAGTCATGAACAATATTGCTGCAATCGAGTTCAAACACTAATGAGAAATAATACAATGTAAATAACAAAAATGAATAAGTTTGTAACATATCAATAGTATCTAGTAAAAATAAAATTTAAGAATCAAAGCTACAAAATTACAAAACACAGAGAATCAATATGAGAAAAAAGATAATAAAAACAAAATCTTCTCATACAAGGATTATACAAAAGATAACAAAAATTAATCTTACAAATTGAAACGTCGGAGATAACCGCAATCTTTACAGGATAGCTCTTATGACATCCACTTTCATTGATCTTTAGAGAATCAACACACACAAATTGTCAAATACTGATTTGAAAAATATAACAAACACATATTGGGTATGCATAAAATATGTACAAACATATAGTACTAAATCGCAGGAAGAGGAAGAAAAACAAAAACAAATAGAGAAAAAAATGAGATTTTTGAGATTTAAAATCAAACAGTTGGTGTACATACCTTGATTTGTGATTCTATAACCACCGTTATAGAATTAATCTACCCATCGTCATCTTCTGCCTAAACCAAAATTAATATAGGTAAATAATAATAGTACAAACATATTAAATCAATACAAACAACAATACTAAAATTACATAAAGGAAGAAGTGAAGAGACGAATAAAAAAAAAAAAAAGAAGAAATATGATTTACTAAACTGTTTATTCATTATGTTGCATTAACAAATGAAACCCAATTAAAATCCGCATGTAACCTGCAAAAAGAAAAAGAAAAAAAATGAGAATATGAGATTTGAAATTTGAGAGAAGAATAGTAATTGACGTGTATATCTCAATCTAATTTAACTGAATTTACAAATCAAGAAAGTATGAATTCTGAGATTTTGTTATCGTCGGACTATCAAGTTATGAGCTTGATATTTAATGGTGATCCATGGTGAAATCTCCGGTCAATCGAGAGAGAGTGATGAAGAGAGAGAAGGAGATAGAGAAAGAGAGAGATGTAACAGACTGGAGACAATTATGCATGATTTGATTTTTTAAAATTAATTTTCCATAGATAGATTAATTTTGAAATTCAAAAGTAGCCAAATATTAATTAAGATGGGTCAATTGAAACTAATTGGATAGTCCATGGATATAGGAAATAATATAGGATTTGGGTCATGGGTAAATTTATTTACCCATGGGTAAATTAAGGAGTAGTCATTAAGATATATAGATTTTAAGATATTTTTTTAAATAAATTTTACATTGCGGGTGTTTGATTCATGAGTAATTAGTCCGGTAATCGAAACCTTGATATCATGCATTAATGTCTGGATTATCAAAGTGTATGAATGGGAAGCGGACACCCATTCCTATGCGGGTCTAAGGCTGTCAAACGGATAATTCGCATCTGTAATTGTCAGATTCGAATATGAATAATATCCACTTTATTTCGGATATGGATATTATTTGATTTTTTTTCCAGATACGAATGCGGATATTTCAGATAGATATCAGATTTTTTGAATTATTTTGATGACCCCGCCATTTTGACGATGATTTTAGAATATTTTTTTACGATTAAACTCAATTGATATATTTATATATGTATAAAGTATGTGTACAATCATGTAAAATTTGTATAAATGTATTAATTAATGCATATACAGACTATAAATATCATATATGTATTTAATTTTGGATTCGGATACAGATAATATCCGTTTTATTACAAATACAGATAATATTTTTTTTTCTCAAATACAAACGCGAATTTTTTAAACAACTATTGAATTTTTTCCAATTTTTTTGACAGCCCTAGTTAAATCACACCCTTGATTTATATATCATTCTCATTTATATTGATTATTATCATTCACATATCCTCCCTCCCATCATCAACATCCGAACATTTATCCAAACGCCCCGGTTAATAATAAAAATAACAAATATTGAAAATAAGGTAAATGAAGGAACATTTATCCAAATAAGATTTAAATTAATAAAAATAACAAATATTGAAAATAAGGTAAATAACAAATATCAAAATCCGAACATTTATCCAAATAAGATTTAAATTAAAATATGTTATGCCCTTGCAACCTCCTTATTAATTTCAGCCTACATGAATCCCACGTATTCTGATAAAAAAAATCAGAACCAATATCGAGCAACTAATATTATTAAATAGGGCACTAGCCACTAGCAGCAGGGGCTGCGATGGTGGTTGAAAATCGAAATAGAGCCTATGAAAATTGGGATAAATGGGAATGAGTGATATAAAATTTTAAGAGTCGGGGAAGGTTTGATGTACCTATTCAAAAGTATCGATGTTCTTATTTCATACTCACTAAATATCAATGCATGTGATTAAGATTTTTATTTTTGTTAATTGGACTCATTAAACATTAATTAAACACGCCCTTATTGAAAACTAAACACAATAAATAGCGATTTTCATCAAATTAACTATGAAAATATATAATGAGGCTTTTAAATATGAGAAAAATGTTCCTAAAATTACTTTGGGAAACTTTTGTGAGATGCAAATATATTTTGGTATAAAATAATAACAATATTTTTGTAAATATATTCAATTTCATGTAATTACTATAATACTCTCCTGTATTAATATATAAAAATAAAATCTCGGATAAAATTTGTGAGGTAATATTAGTAACATCAATTTATTTATATATATTATATATATAAAGGAAAATCTCGGTATGCTGACGTGACTTCTCCAAACACCTCCCATTCTACGTTTCGTGTTTCTGTTTCCTATAATTTCCAATGTTCCAGTTGATTGAGCTGCCTAATAAATAAAAATAATATTTTGGAAAACAAAAATGGAAAGGTCTCAAATGAAATGAATGATTGCAATCTTAATTGTCCCACTTCAGTTAGGTATCTCTAAAAGTCCTTTGTTTGAAGTAATATTTTAATGTCTTATTTATAAACACCTATATAGTCATACCATATATCAAAATTCTTCATGCTATTTATTTCAATCTGCCGCCGATTTCATCCGCTTTCATTACCTCCTCAACGGTTGCTCCTCCGGAAAAGCCTATTTCCGAGCCGATTCCCCTCATGTCAAAATTGTGAGGTACGTGAACTAGCTTTGCGATGATATCAGCATCGTATGTAATATTTTAGTCAGATTAATTGAATTTACGATGCTTAATTATTGTAATTTTCATGTTCATCTAGTAATATAAGCGCCTGTTAACATTTTATAATTCTTGTGCTTTGGATGTGATTTATATTTACGGTGATTACTTGATCTGAACCTCTTTTGTACTATATGGCAGGGAAGCACCGCATGTGTGTCAAGTTGCTGGCATGTTTAATTCATTATTTGAATGTGTACTTTCATTAACGGAAAAAACTAAAAACACTTTTGCATAATATGATCATTTGAATATTTACTTTCAATAGTGAAAAAATTATATAACGCATAATGGTAATGAAGCAAACCTATATGTGGCAAATATCTCACCCTTTGTCTTCTTATTTTCCTAGGCACAATACAGTCTCCTGCGTAGCTTGTGGTTAATAGTTTTTTTTAAATCCATATCGTCGTTCAGGACGGGTCATTACAATGTAACATCTTTTCTAGGATTCGACCACAATGTTTCTTTTTTCTTTAAGCAGGCAGAGGGGAGGTAATTACAAATTCGGAATTAATGCACAAATCAATATAACAGGGCCCTGGTCTCCAAAAATGGTTACATACTCCTAAACCTCTGGTAGAGAATTGTCAAATTTACTCATTTTGCAGGCTGTTTTGACAAGGCAAAATTTAAGGTTACTTTTTTTCCTCCACTGGTCTTATCAAATGTAAGTTTCACGGTCATTGTCTTCCTTATAATATTTGCCAAAAGAAAAAGGGACTTTCATGTAATCTTTTTATTTGTTTGCAAGCTTTTTCTCAATTGAAGTGTATTAAATTGGGTGTTTATGAAATCTTATTTGCCTGGGCACAATAGAGCCTCATGCGTAGCTTCTATGTGGTCTATTAGTTATTTATTTTAGAAAAAATTATTTGGTTTCCAACGTAAATCTTGCATAACTTTTTTGTGTATTGTAAATTTATATAGCTTTCAAATTTTGAATTTTAAATTTGACTATGTGATTGTGTAGTAGGACCAAGTAACATGCATTTTTTTAGGTACCTGATACTTGCTGAAATCTTGAGTTGCAGTTCTGGTTAGAATCATCAAAGGATATTTTCATGTGCCAAGGGTAATTCTTTACCAAATATATGCTGGACTATAGCAATCAACTCTTTTTTTAAATATATGGAGATTTCTATCACAGTATCATTGTTAGCTATGTTAGAGCATCTCAAAAAAACTCTTTATATGGGGATTTAAGTTTAAAAATAAATAATGATGTTAAAATTTGAACTCCAAGAGACTCTTACAGGTTTTTTAAAAGTTTAGAAGCCTCTACCTAACTCTTAACTGACAATTTACTCTCCGCTTTCTTTCTCTCTCCCTATTATTCTGTCCTTTTGTAACATCAATATACTTATATACGTTTAATTATAACATAAAATATAAAAAGTGAGTTTAAAGATTATTATTGGAGATGAACCTACATTATCTTACAAAGAACTAATTTTTTATATTATTTTTAAAGAGAGAGTTAAGAGACTGCTGTTAGAGATATTTTTAATCTTAAATTATACCCTCAAATAGTTACTATAGCCCTTAAAATTTTCTTTTGTGAGATGCTACATAGCACGGGCTGGCTATGTAGTTATGCTCTCATAATTGTGCTATAAGCACAAAATTTACAACCTTATATTGTTTTGGTGAACCAATCTTGCATAAGCATCAGAATGTGAAGGTACTACCATTTTATTTTTTTAATTTACTATCTAGAGGTTTAAAGCGGGCTCGTAGCGATGAAGGTTTTTTAATATAAGTTTAAAAATTTATTTTATTTTCAGTACTCTAGAAACTTACAAGTAGTCATGTGACTCGAGTTGATGTTCCAGTGACATAAAATTAAAATGTTGGAGAAATGGTTAAATTGCTTAAAGACCCAATCTAGCTGAAATTTGCAATTTCGCTGACTTATACAAGCTATCGATTACTTTTCCCACAGGTCAATAGACTAATATACAATGTATTTTTTGGCTTGTTTCGCCCTTTTTAAATTTGTTACAATAGAATGTGATGCTACCAAGTTATACGCGCATAATTCCCCGCAATCCATCTACTGAAAATATTATATATTTCACAAGAATATTACCTCCTCGGTATATATTGATATAAACTTGTATGCCAAACTATCTTCACTGATTATTTTGTGTAAAAAATTGTTAACACTTTATCAGAGGGCAGAGAGGTATAACCTCCGTCGATTTACGGGTTATATTACTTCAATTTACTTTTACTGCATTAAGAAAAATACGAACAATTACAAAACGTAAGATCGAAGAGAAAATTTAGTTGGTTAAGGTAGCAAAATATCAGAAAGATCTACCATTAAGCTATAAACATATATTGCTACAAACTTTATATTTTTCATTATTATTTTAATCTTGATTGCAAAGCCATATATTTGTTGTTGCATAGTGTATTTTTTGTTACTATACTAATAATCTTGATTGTGAATCCATATCTTTGTTGTTTATAAATAGCAATAATTGTGCTATTTTTAAATTTTAGTTCTTTATTTAAAATTTTATTAATTAGCCATTAAATCCGTTAATTTTGTTTTGGCCCCTTTATGTGGCAACAATAATCACGACTACGATATTCGTAACTATTTCAGGTTGAAGATAGGATACTATCGTATTTGTAATTAACATGTTGATCAAAAAAATATAACGGCTAGATACATTAGATGAACCTTTCTGATGGATTAAAAATGACAAATATTCCATATTGATAGATCATTCTCACACTTATTATGCAAAAATTGATTATTACTTTTTATTTTTGGATTAGTCTGTGCAATTAGAAAGTAAAAGAAAGCTTATGAAAGGTGTCTTATTTCCTTTGTATTAAGCAATATTCAGCTCACCACCATCTAAGACGACCTTCATTTTATGGAACTTTTTTTCGGAAAAAGCCATTCATTGACTGGCTTTTTCAGGATATGATGTTCATGAAGGTGGAAGAATGATCATTCCCTATCAAGAAATTTTAGTATACTGATAAATGACATTTTATACCACTTAGAATGTCTTATTATGACTTGAATTGATATCTTGAAATCAAGTATTTTGTGTATTTGATGCGTTTTTCTGGTGTTTGTGCATTTCAGGGTATAACTTGCGTTTATGGGGAGATTTCATTAGGAATAAGCCTAGGGGTGTGCTTGGAATTGGATGTGGGAAGTTAGGAGCAGAATGTAGCGGAAATCGGGAGCAGAATGAGGAATTTTCCAGTAACCTGCTGGGCGGCCGCTCAGGAAAGCTGGGCGGCCGCTCAGGATGCTGGGCGCCCGCTCAGGATTGCTGGGCGGCCGCTCAGGGGCGAGAAATTTAATACTAATTTTTTATAATCCTTATTCTGTTGGACTTCTGAGACGGCTGGTTTTTTTGGGCTTCTATATAAGTAGTTTTCAGAGACGTTTTAAAAAGAGGGTGGTATCAAGCAAGGAGCGAGGAGAGAAGAAAGACCGTTTTAGCACATCGCAACGAAGAAGAGGACACCCATTCCTATGCGGGTCTAAGGCTGTCAAACGGATAATTCGCATCTGTAATTGTCAGATTCGAATATGAATAATATCCATTTTATTTCAGATATGGATATTATTTGATTTTTTTTCCAGATACGAATGCGGATATTTCAGATAGATATCAGATTTTTTGAATTATTTTGATGACCCCGCCATTTTGACGATGATTTTAGAATATTTTTTTACGATTAAACTCAATTGATATATTTATATATGTATAAAGTATGTGTACAATCATGTAAAATTTGTATAAATGTATTAATTAATGCATATACACACTATAAATATCATATATGTATTTAATTTTGGATTCGGATACAGATAATATCCGTTTTATTACAAATACAGATAATATTTTTTTTTCTCAAATACAAACGCGAATTTTTTAAACAACTATTGAATTTTTTCCAATTTTTTTGACAGCCCTAGTTAAATCACACCCTTGATTTATATATCATTCTCATTTATATTGATTATTATCATTCACATATCCTCCCTCCCATCATCAACATCCGAACATTTATCCAAACGCCCCGGTTAATAATAAAAATAACAAATATTGAAAATAAGGTAAATGAAGGAACATTTATCCAAATAAGATTTAAATTAATAAAAATAACAAATATTGAAAATAAGGTAAATAACAAATATCAAAATCCGAACATTTATCCAAATAAGATTTAAATTAAAATATGTTATGCCCTTGCAACCTTCTTATTAATTTCAGCCTACATGAATCCCACGTATTCTGATAAAAAAAATCAGAACCAATATCGAGCAACTAATATTATTAAATAGGGCACTAGCCACTAGCAGCAGGGGCTGCGATGGTGGTTGAGAATCGAAATAGAGCCTATGAAAATTGGGATAAATGGGAATGAGTGATATAAAATTTTAAGAGTCGGGGAAGGTTTGATGTATCTATTCAAAAGTATCGATGTTCTTATTTCATACTCACTAAATATCAATGCATGTGATTAAGATTTTTATTTTTGTTAATTGGACTCATTAAACATTAATTAAACACGCCCTTATTGAAAACTAAACACAATAAATAGCGATTTTCATCAAATTAACTATGAAAATATATAATGAGGCTTTTAAATATGAGAAAAATGTTCCTAAAATTACTTTGGGAAACTTTTGTGAGATGCAAATATATTTTGGTATAAAATAATAACAATATTTTTGTAAATATATTCAATTTCATGTAATTACTATAATACTCTCCTGTATTAATATATAAAAATAAAATCTCGGATAAAATTTGTGAGGTAATATTAGTAACATCAATTTATTTATATATATTATATATATAAAGGAAAATCTCGGTATGCTGACGTGACTTCTCCAAACACCTCCCATTCTACGTTTCGTGTTTCTGTTTCCTATAATTTCCAATGTTCCAGTTGATTGAGCTGCCTAATAAATAAAAATAATATTTTGGAAAACAAAAATTGAAAGGTCTCAAATGAAATGAATGGTTGCAATCTTAATTGTCCCACTTCAGTTAGGTATCTCTAAAAGTCCTTTGTTTGAAGTAATATTTTAATGTCTTATTTATAAACACCTATATAGTCATACCATATATCAAAATTCTTCATGCTATTTATTTCAATCTGCCGCCGATTTCATCCGCTTTCATTACCATCTAAGACGACCTTCACTTTATGGAACTTTTTTTCGGAAAAAGCCATTCATTGACTGGCTTTTTCAGGATATGATGTTCATAAAGGTGGAAGAATGATCATTCCCTGTCAAGAAATTTTAGTATATTGATAAGTGGCATTTTATACCACTTAGAATGTCTTATTATGACTTGAATTGATATCTTGAAATGAAGTATTTTGTGTATTTGATGCGTTTTTCTGGTGTTTGTGCATTTCAGGGTATAACTTGAGTTTATGGGGAGATTTCATTAGAAATAAGCCTAGGGGAGTGCTTGGAATTGGATGTGGGAAGTTAGGAGCAGAATGCAGCAGAAATCGGGAGCAGAATGAGGAATTTTCCAGTAACCTGCTGGGCGCCCGCTCAGGAAAGCTGGGCGGCCGCTCAGGATGCTGGGCGGCCGCTCAGGATGCTGGGCGGCCGCTCAGGATGCTGGGCGCCCGCTCAGGATTGCTGGGCGGCCGCTCAGGGGCGAGAAATTTAATACTATTTTTTTATAATCATTATTCTGTTGGACTTCTGAGACGGCTGGTTCTTTTGGGCTTCTATATAAGTAGTTTTCAGAGACGTTTTAAAAAGAGGGTGGTATCAAGCAAGGAGCGTGGAGAGAAGAAAGACCGTTTTAGCACATCGCAACGAAGAAGAGGAAACATACGTTTTTCTTGTGATTCTTTTATTCGTTATATCATTGGATGCTAGTTTTCTTTACCTTGAACCTTATTACTCGTGTGACGTACTCTGGTTTTAATAAGTATTTTTATTAGTTTATATTGTGTGATATTATCATGTTTTCATATGAACCCATGGTGACGATGGGTTCTATCATGGGCTAATCGTGATCACGGGGTTCTAGCGGATTTACTATAAATTTCTTTAGATAGTTGTTTAATACCTTAGTGTGTGATGATTGTATAATATCTAGCATATGTTGCGCTTATTCGTCTTATGTGCGTCGCGAACATATAAGATAGGCTGTTAATCTCTTGTGAAGCGACGGTGGATCTTGAGGTTTAGAACTTGCCATGCTAGCATAGGTTCATGTATGTGTATGCATGATTAGTAGGTAACTCTAACCGTTTTACTTGTCCTGTGTAATCATACGGAATAACTTGTGCTTAAATCGTTATGTTGTCAAATTCTGTAGACATATAGGGTCTCAAAATAATTGATGCATATTCAACTTCTATCTTAATTGTGGATGTTTGATAGAATGGTATTAGTACAACGAAAGTTGGCTTTTATCAGTTTCGTGTTGTTCGATTAATATCATCACCGTTTCATGCTAAGGGTAATAATGATAACTATTGAAGGAAGTAGTAATGAAGTTATGATCTCATGTGTGTTTAATATTGTTAATTTCAGTGTCAATTAAGTGTTTAATTCTCGTAGTTAATTGTAGTTAATAACTAGTTAATCAAATCTAAGTTTTATTGTCTTGACATTGAGAAGTAATCATACATTGGTGAGTAAGTGTTAATTGAACATAATTAGTCTGAGTCTCTGTGGGAACGAACTAGAAATTATTCTATATTACTTGCGAACGCGTATACTTGCATGAATTATTAGCACGTGTTTTGTGCCTAACAAGTTTTGAGCAGTTGTTCGCAGTCCAGGAGGAAGAGCCATGGTTCGCAGATATTGTGAACTATCTTGTCAGCAATATAATGCCTCCTAATATGAATGCAACTCAAAAGAAGAAGTTTCTACATGAGGTGAAGTGGTACATGTGGGATGAACCGTATTTGTTTAGACAAGGAGCTGACCAGATCATCAGGAGATGTATCCCATTCTGTGAGACGGAGGGGATATTACGAGACTGCCATTCCACAGTTTATGGTGGACATGATGGTGGTGAAAAGACAGCAGCTCGTATTCTGCAAACAGGTTTTTTCTGGCCTACTTTATTTAAGGATGCATATCAGTTCATTTTAAGGTGTGATCGTTTCCAAAGAGTGGGGAATCTTATGAGGAAGGATGAGATGCCGTTAAATGTGATGCTTGAAGTCGAGGTCTTTGATATTTTGGGAATCGATTTCATGAGACCATTTGTCTCGTCCTGCAATAATCAGTACATCTTGTTGGCAGTCGATTATGTCTCAAAATGGGTAGAAGTCAAGGCTCTACCGACGAATTATGCAAAGGTAGTCTTGAGTTTTCTCCATAAGCAGATATTCACAAGGTTTGGAATGCCACGAGTAATCATAAGTGATGAAGGGTCGCATTTCTGCAATCGTAAGTTCACTTCTATGATGCAGCGCTACAATGTGAATCATCGTCTTGCTACTGCCTATCATCCGCAAATGAATGGTCAAGCTGAAGTGTCTAATAGAGAGATCAAGAGTATTCTAGAGAAAGTTGTTTGTCCGTCAAGGAAGGATTGGTCTTTAAAGCTCGATGAAGCTGTTTGGGCTTATGGAACAACATATAAGACTCCACTTGGGATGTTCCCATTTCAACTTGTTTATGGTAAGGGATGTCATTTACCTGCGGAGCTTGAGCATAAGACTTATTGGTCATTGAAGAAGTTGAACCTTGATCTAAATGCAGCTGGGAAGAAGTGAATGCTTCAGTTAAATGAACTTGATGAATTTCGACTTCAAGCGTACGAGACCTACAAAATGTACAAGGAAAAAGTAAAAAGGTGGCACGACAGGAAGCTATCCCCTAATTCATTCGTGTCGGGGCAACAAGTTCTTTTATTCAACTCCCGTCTCCGACTTTTTCCTAAAAAGTTGAAATCAAGGTGGTCTGGACCTTTTATTGTCAAAACTGTGTTTCTACATGAAGCGGTGGAATTTTTGAGAATGATCCGGGCCAAGCATTCAAGGTTAATGGTTAGAGATTGAAGCATTACTATGGGGACACGGCAAACCGGGAAGTGGTTAGTGTCGTTTTATTGTCAACTTGATCAAAGTACTCTGCATCAAGCTAATGACGTAAAAGAAGCGCTTCGTGGGAGGCAACCCAAGATGTGTGACTATAGGAACCCTTAGAAGTTAGTAACCTATCCAAAACCAAAAAAAAATCAGAAAAAAATGGGCAGGAATTTTTTTTTCCAGAGACCCCTTGGGCGCCCGCTCAGGATAGCTGGGCGGGCGCGGCTGCTCAGGAGGCTGGGCGCCCGCTCAGGAATTCTGGGCGGCCGCTCAGGACCCGACTGTCTGAATTTTTTTTTTGCCTTACAAATAAATCCAAAAAAATCAGAAAAACCCAAAAAATAAAATACAAACCCACAACCCACGATTTCTTTTACACAACCCACTTTTGATCTCCCACAAACCCCACTCCTACTCTAATTTTAACCCTAATTCCTACCCTATATATACACACAACTCCTCCATATACACTCCCATATACTTTCAACTTTAAAACTCTCTTCTACACTCAAAACACAACTCTTAAACACTTTTTCTCAGTTTCAATGGCACCTATGAGATCCCGAACTATTGATAGCAGCAACACCGTTCCTACTGCTGATTCTTCGAGGGGAACTGTTGCGAGACCTCGTTTGATGGATAGGGCTGCTGAGGAGGAGTATACTAGGCTTCTGGCTAAGCCGATTTTGAAGGAGAGGGGATTTTTACCATCGAGGAGGGATGGTGAGTTGTTACCAATGATTGCGGAGAAGGGGTGGATTTCTTTTTGTGAGTCGCCGGAGGCAGTTACAATGAGTGTGGTTCACGAGTTTTATGCGAACGCCAAGGCTGCAAATAATGGGTTTACTGTTGTTCGTGGACTTATTGTGGATTATCAGCCGGAGGCGATTCGCCGTGTTATTGGGCAGCGACAACGGAAGCCCACGGAGAAGAATTGGAATGAGAATACCCCTGCAGACTTTGATTTGGATTTGATTTGTGCTACTCTCTGTCAGCCGGGTACGGTGTGGAAGTTCAAGACGGGAACTAACGAGTATCGTTCTTTTCCGGCGATTGCGATGAATTGGTATACCCGTGCATGGAATGCCTTTATTTGTGCTAATATTTTGCCTACTTCGCATGCACATGAGGTTACAGTTGAGCTTGCAAGGTTGTTATGGGGGATCTTGAATGAGGAGTATTATGTGGGCCTTGGTGAGTTCATCTACCAAGGGATTTTAAAGTTTTTAAGGGGGGCAAAACACATGAACATCCCTTATGCATCTACTGTCACGAAGCTGTGCAGAGCAGTGGGAGTTCAATGGCCTTCTCACGAGCAGCTGCAGATGCCGGCCGCTCATATTGATTTAGCGACTCTGAATGCAATGCAGGAGTGGACGGGTGGAGAGCCCGAGGAGCATGGTTTGGGATATCGTCTTCTAGGAGGACGTCCAGCAGCTGGTGCTACCATGGCTAGGCCCAGTGAGGGTCGTGATGAGGCAGGCTCTTCTAGAGATCAGGAAGGTGCTGGGATTGCTGATGCCCAGTATAGGAGGCTGTCGAGGAGGATGGATGCGATGTATGAGTCGCAGAGTAGGTTCGCTCTGGAGCTTACCCTTGCACTTGGGACTGCTTTCAGAGGCCTTGGAGCTGACATCCAGTTGCCCGTTTTTGGTGAGAACTCTGCTTATCCGCCTCCTGATACTCCACCCTCTGAGGGTGATGATGATGATATCTCCGAGTAGGTATACCCTGTGTTCCTTTCTACTACCTTTACTGGGGACAGTGAAGATTTTAAGTTTGGGGGTGATAATGTAAGGATTCGTAGTGTGTGTCCATATAGATTCATATAGATTCATATTGCATGTTTAGTTGTAGTTCATTCATATTTTTGCATGATTATTCATGTAGGACATATTTGTTTATTTTTATGTGATTTCATATAGTTGCATTTGCATGCATATTTAGCATGATCTCTTAAGATGAATTATGATATTTGATAAGTTGATGTTGATTTGAGTGTGGTGATGACAAATAGAGGGATGTTTAAGTCTTAATGAATTGATTTGCATGCCAGAAATAAATATTTTTATAAAGTCTTATAGGGTTGCTTTTGATCTAGATCATGATCATACTTGTTTGTTGTTGAGATTTAATCACTTGGTTATATTTAGAATTTATGATATTCTCGTAATGACGTAAAAACACTGATTTTTTTATCTGGAGAAAAACTTGGATTTCATTGCTAGTTGTTGTAAGGCTAGGCGTCAAATGGCTAGTAGCCGGCTCATATTTTTATGAGTAGTCTAGGATTGAATGAGATGGAGCGAAACGCACTCATTCAGAAATTGTTGAAAAAAAAAGAAAAAAAAAAGAAAAAAGAGAAAAAAAGAAAGGAAAAAAGTATGTGTTTATGCATAATTGATCAAGAGTGAGATCTTTAATACTCGAGTTATTAAGTTCTAGGGGACTTTGTGCCTAGTGACCTAAGGCTTTTATAGTCTGGGATCCGCTAACCTAACGCTCGCTATATGGGTATTATTGCATAAGTCTTTTGTGGACCTCACTCATTGCATGGTCAAATAAGAATTCGTTGTTGTGTTGAATAAAAGCATAATTCCGTAATAAGCTCCAGTGATCTTGAAGTGTTATAAGTCATTTTCTGCCTAGAATTTATTCTTCGTATAATCATGTGATTGCCTTGAGGATAATCGAGTTTTGATAATTGATCTAGTTTTGAAGCATATCTGTTAAGCATCCGCACACACCACGTTTCTGGTTGTATGTTAGTTTACATGATTTGATTGATCTTTATCCGCCTAATTGCATTTGTTGAGATGTTATAAGTTGGTTGGTTTAGTCATTGTGAGGGGGATCACTGCATTTCATGTAGATTGCATTCATGTATGTTTTTGTTTTGCTTTTGAATCTGCGATGCTTGAGGACAAGCATCGATTTAAGTTTGGGGGTGTGATAAGTGGCATTTTATACAACTTAGAATGTCTTATTATGACTTGAATTGATGTCTTGAAATCAAGTATTTTATGTATTTGATGCGTTTTTCTAGTGTTTGTGGATTTCAGGGTATAACTTGCGTTTATGGGGAGATTTCATTAGGAATAAGCCTAGGGGAGTGCTTGGCATTGGATGTGGGAAGTTAGGAGCAGAACGCAGCAGAAATCGGGAGCAGAATGAGGAATTTTCCAGTAACCTGCTGGGCGCCCGCTCAGGAAAGCTGGGCGGCCGCTCAAGATGCTGGGCGCCCGCTCAAGATTGCTGGGCGGCTGCTCAGGGGCGAGAAATTTAATACTGATTTTTTATAATCCTTATTCTGTTGGACTTCTGATACGGATGGTTCTTGTGGGCTTCTATATAAGTAGTTTTCAGAGACGTTTCAAAAAGAGGGTGGTATCAAGTAAGGAGCGAGGAGAGAAGAAAGAAGACCGTTTTAGCACATCACAATGAAGAAGAGGAATCATACGTTTTTCTTGTGATTCTTTTATTCATCGTATCATTGGATGCTAGTTTTCTTTACTTTAAACCTTATTACTCTTGTGACGTACTCTGGTTTTAATAAGTATTTTTATTAGTTTATATTGTGTGTTATTATCATGTTTTCATATGAACCCATGGTGACGATGAGTTCTATCATGGACTAATCGTGATCATGGAGTTCTAGCGGATTTACTATGGATTTCTTTAGTTAGTTGTTTAATACCTTAGTGTGTGATGATTGTATGATATCTAGCATAGGTTGCGCTTATTCGTCTTATGTGCGTCGCGAACATATAAGATAGGCTGTTAATCTCTTGTGAAGCGACGGTGGATCTTGAGGTTTAGAACTTGCCATGCTAGCATAGGTTCATGTATGTGTATGCATGATTAGTGGGTAACTCTAACCATTTTACTTGCCCTGTGTAATCATAGGGAATAACTTGTGCTTAAATCGTTATGTTGTCAAATTCTGTAGACATATAAGGTCTCAACATAATTGATGCCTATTCAACTTCTATCTTAATTATGGATGTTTTATAGAATGTTATTAGGACAACGAAAGTTGGCTTTTATCAGTTTCATGTTGTTCGATTAATATCATCACCGTTTCATGCTAAGGGTAATAACGATAACTATTGAAGGAAGTAGTAATGAAGTTATGATCTCATGTGTGTTTAAAATTGTTAATTCCAGTGTCAATTAAGTGTTTAATTCTCGTAGTTAATTGTAGTTAATAACTAGTTAATCAAATCTAAGTGTTATTGTCTTGACATTGAGAAGTAATCATACATTGGTGAGTAAGTGTTAATTGAACATAATTAGTCTAAGTCTCTGTGGGAACGAACTAGAAATTATTCTATATTACTTGCGAACGCGTATACTTGCGTGAATTATTAGCGCGTGTTTTGTAAAACTTGTTAGGGCGAAAACACGCGCTAATATTCACGCAAGTATACGCGTTCGCAAGTAGTATAAGATATAAATCAGATTCGTTCCCACATAGACTGGTTTAGGTTAAGTTCAATTTTTGCACCTATGCAACAATGTATGGTTATCGCTCAATGCTAAGACAAATAACAAATTGGGTTTTTATTAAACTAAGAGATTAAACTAAATAACATTAACTAAAAGAATTGTGGTTGAATTACTATATATGACAAACATGGGATTCTAACTTCATTAAATACTTCATTCAATAGCCTTTTCGTTCTTAACCTTAGCATGTGATGGTGATGACACTAATCAGATAACACGAAACTGATAAACGCCAACTTTCATTGCACGAGTACCATTCTACCAGACATTCACAAAAGAGATAGAAGCTGAATAGACACCAATTATATTGAGACCCTATATGTCTATAAAATTTGACAACATAACGGTTTAAGCACAAGTTATCCATAATGATTACATAGGGCAAGTAAAACGGTTAGAGTTACCCACAAATCATGCATACAATACATGAACCTATGCTAGCATGGCAAGTTCTAAACCTCTATATTCACTGTCGTTTCAATAGAGATTAACACGCTATCTTATATGTTAGCTACGCACATAATAACGAATAAGCACAACCAATACTAGGATATCAATCAATCACCACACACCAAGATATCAGAACAATTTATTTATTGAAATCGATAAGTAAATTCGCTAGAATCCCATGACAACGATTAGCCCATTATCAAACTCATCGTCACCATGGGTTCCAATGAAAGCATGGTATAAAACAAGGTCTTAATAAAGTGAATAATAATTAAAGTACGAATAAACGAGATCTAGGTTCAACAAGAATGAAAATGAGCATTCACAGTTACAACTAATTCAAAGAATCACAAGTTGAAAATAAGATCTTCTTTTTCGGAGTTGTTCTGTGCTTCTAGGTCTTCTCCTTGGTATCTCAATCTTCCCGGATGATGAAAATCTTTTTTTTAAGTATATATATGCCCCTAGTGGACCTGAACCCTTAAAATCGTCAAATTCCACTCAAAAAAGGCTTTTTCAGCGAAATCAGCGACCAGCCGCGCCTTGGGCGGCCGCTCAGCTCTCAGGGCGGGCGCTCAGTTCCTGTCTGGAAAAATTTCTGATGAATCTTGTTTTGGCCATAACTTGAGTTCTACTCGTCAGAATTAGGCGATTCAACTGCCCACGTGAAACTATTGAGATTCTATACAACTTGACAATGGCCTTGGCTTCCAATTCTGATCACTTTTTATCATATTTCCTTTAAAAGCTCTTTTCTTCATATAACTGATACCTGAAATGCAATAACACAAAAACACATCAAAATACCAACAACTTGAGTCCAAAACACCAATTTAAGCTTGTAATAAAGCATTCCAAGTGGATATAAAATCCACTTATCACACCCCCAAACTTAAAATTTTCAATGTCCTCATTGAAAGTAATAATAAGGATTTCAGGCATACCTAATTAGCGGGAGAGTCACCCTCGTTGGGTGGAGGATCAGGTGGCCAATCAACCTCGCCACAAGTGTCTCGGAAAACAGTACAAAAAGTGTGTGTCAAATCTTCAGCAAAATATCGATGGATGATATGCATGGCCTCCATACGCCTAGTCAATCTTCTATATTGGGAATCACCAACACCAGTCCTATCAACTGCCTGTAGCACATGAAAAGAACCCTCTAAAGGCACAAGAGGATTCGTTCGGACATCCTCTATATCATTAAAAATATATCTGAACCCCTTGTCAGGGGGTGCACCTAAGAATACATAACTCAAGTGATCTGGTAGAGGGTTGAGCTCAAGTGTGGGAGCTTCTTGAATAAACGGCTCGAGACGCTCCTGAGAAATTTTCTGCTCTGCTAACCCAAGAGAATCGAATGGCAAATCCAACTTCCTCTTCCATGGAGGTGCATTCAAAACCTGCAGTTGCTCTACTTTAAAGCACTCCTCTTTAGCTGTGGGTAACTTTATTTCCATGAAACACATTAAAAGTGACCTTTTGATCGTAAACCTTCATCGAAAGCTCTCCTTTTTACACATCGATCATAGTTCGGCCTGTAGCCAAGAATGATCTTCCCAAGATGATGGGAATCTTCTTATCTTCCTTGAAATCAAGAATTACAAAGTCAGTTGGGAAGATGAGTTTATCCACCTTGACCAAGACATCCTCCACTATACCTCGTGGATAAGCGAATGAACGGTCAGCTAGTTGCAATGACATATATGTTGGTTTCGGATCAGGCAGACCAAGCTTCTTGAAGATAGATAAGGGCATCATATTGATGCTAGCTCCTAAATCACATAAACACTTGTCGAACGACAAGTTTCCGATGGTGCAAGGAATAATGAAGCTTCCTGGATCTTTAAGCTTCGGAGGCAACTTCTGTTACAGCACAACACTGCATTCCTCCGTTAGAGCAACTGTCTCTAAGTTGTTGTGTATATGTTGTGTACTTGATGATTACATGAACAAAACATCTTGGTAGATTTTACTTAGTGAAATTATGTAGCACTCGATGGATAAGGTTTATAGTCCCGACGGATGACTCAATATAGTCCCGACGGACGATGACTTATTATCCATCGAGTGAGCAGCTTATGTAACAATAAGTCTGTAGCACATTTCTGCATACACATTGTTTGGAATATGTAGTAGTATTTGAGTCATATTGACCTTAGTTAGATATGCAGAATAGGTTGATTAATTGTACATCGATGATGTCTTGTAATTCTGTATAAGTGAAATGAAGTTAAGTGCCTGATTGCTACCCGACGGATGAACAAACAATGAATTCGACAGATGATCAACAACCCGACGGATGATCAATATCTCGACGGATGATCATGAACCCGACGGATAAAGAATTCAAATATCTGTTGACAGTGACAACACAGTCACATGCGTCAAGTGGATGCAAATGGAATGTGGTAGCCTATTTAACTGGGTTTTTGAGAACAAAGAAGCATTGCCATTTCCATGCTATTATGAAGATATTCAAAGATGCTGGAATAAAGTAATGAAGTAGCATTGTAATAGACTAGATAGTTTTTGTTTTATTATCCTGTCTCATTACTTTATAATCTTGGTGATATATATAAATCAAGAAGTAGAGACTAGGGAATTATCTGAGATAGAAGCAGAGAAACATTTGTAAGCAGAATTCTTAGTATTTCTCTGCATTCTTAGTTGTTCAATATTTGTAAGCAGCTGTGAACATTTTGCACACAGAATTCTCTCGATATATATTATATATCTCTGGTGGAATCATTCAAATCCACCAGAAAGTTCTTAAAGACTCCTGTTTTTAATTACTTGTGTTTTGATTCATTTAAGTAACTATTCCGCATTGTGCTAATCAATTCACACTTATATATATATTCGAGTTAGAATACTTTTAATCAAGAAAAAATTTCAAGAATTCCATTTAACCCCTCTTCTGTAATTCTTGTTATATTGTTAAGGGACTAACAATTGGTGTTAGAGCAAGCTCTTAACTTACAAAGAGTTTAAAGATCAAAACAATACAGCAAGATGAATAAGAAGGATGTTGGAGTCAAGATCCCTTTTCTGGATAAAGATAATTACCATCATTGGAAGGTAAAGATGCATCTTCATTTGCTTTCTCAAGATGAGGCCTATGTGGACTGCATAGAAAGAGGCCCTCATGTTCCAATGAGAGCTACAACAGGAAACGAGCCATCAGTCCCCAAGCCAAGGCATGAATGGTCTGATCCTGACATTGAACAAGTCAGGAAGGATAAAAAGGCCATGAATATCCTGTTTAATGGAGTTGATGGAGATATGTTTGACAACATTATCAACTACAAAACTGACAAGGATGTTTAGGATACAATACAGATCATCTGTGATGGCACTGAGCAAGTTAGAGAAAACAAGATGCAACTCCCGATTCAGCAATATGAGCATTTTCATAATGAAGAAAGTGAGTCTCTCACTGACATTTTTAGTAGGTTTCAAAAACTACTAAATGCTCTAAAGTTGCATGGAAGTGTCTATCCGACAAAAGACTCCAATCTGAAATTCCTTAGATCTCTTCCAAAGGAATGAAAATCAATGACAGTCTCATTAAGAAACTCACAAGATTATAAGGAGTTTACTTTGGAGAGACTGTATGGCATCCTGAAAACTTATGAGCTTGAAATAGAGCAAGATGAGAGGATGGAGAGAGGAAAGAAGAAAGGAGGATCCATTGCACTAGTTGCTATGTTGGAAAAAGAGAAGGAAGTGAAGATGGAAGCTGTTGAGTCAACTTTAAGGGTCTGTGAAAGCAAGGGCAAGGGGCTTGCAGCTGAAAATGAAGATTCTTTGAGCCAAGATGACATGGAGGACATTGATGAACACCTAGCATTTCTTTCCAGGAGATTTTCCAAGCTCAAGTTCAAGAAGAACTTTGGAGCAGCCAAGCCAAATAGAAACATGGTGGATAAATCAAAATTTAAATGTTTCAAATATGGCTTGGCAGGGCACTTTGCCAGTGAGTGTAGGAAGTCATATTCCAGTAAGAAAAAGTTTGCGCCTGTGGATTATAAGCAAAAATACTTTGAGCTGCTCAAACAAAAGGAAAGGGCTTTCATAACACAAGAAAATGTATGGGCAGCAGATGGTCTGGATGAAGATGTGAGCTATGTTAATCTAGCCCTAATGGCCAAGTCTGATGAGACAGAAATAAGTTCTTCAAGTAATCAGGTAATTACTACAAACCTTGCACATTATCTAAAGCTGAGTGTAATGATGCCATAAATGACATGTCTACAGAGTTATATCATTTATGTGTTACACTTAAGTCTCTTACTAAAGAAAATGCTAAAATCAAAGAAAATAATTTGTTTTTGAGTGAGAGAAATAATGTGCTTGAGTCTCAGTTCATTGATTTTGAAAAGTTAAGAATTGAGTGTAAGATTGCCAAGGAGGAATTAACTGAGTCCTTGAAGAAAGAAGTAATTTTAAAGAAGCAGCTCGAGCATGAACAAGAGGTGATTAAGGCATGGAAAACATCCAGGGATGTCCATGCTCAAATCACCAAAGTTCAAAGAATTGAGTCTTTCTGTGATGCAGCCTGAAAAAAGAACAAAGAGAAACTAGAACCAAATTTGGTAGATGGAGTGCTAACAGATGTAGACTCGACAGATGATGAGGATTATCCGTCGGATAACAAAAAGGGTTATCCGTTGAATGATGAAAATCCTCATCCGTCAGCTGTGAGCAAGCCTATCAGTAAAGCCAAACTTGTTAAGCTGAATGAGAAGTATGGGTCTGTTTCCAAGAACTTTGTTTCAGGAGAATCGAGTCAAGTTAAGAAAGGAAAAAAGGCTAATGTTGGTCACATGACTGTCAAACAGTTAAGTGACAGACTTGAAAAGATTGAGGTAAAAACATAGGCTAAAAAGAAAAATAATAGAAATGGTAAAGTAGGGATTACCAAACATAATAACTACACACCTGATAAATATGGTCCTAGAAAAATCTGTGTCAAGTGTAGCCGTGTAAGTCATTTGTCTGTTAATTGCAAATCTGCCATGCCTACTTCCATGTCTGTGCCACCTCACTTTCCTAACATGAATGCCATGCCTCCCATGCCTATGAATGCTATGTCTACACAGAATATGAATGCACATTGTGCTAACATGCCATTTGCACCTAATCCCTATTATGCTGCATTTAGTATGCCACAAATACCATTTAGCATGCCTTACTGGAATAACATGTTTACTAATAGCATGCCATTCCCTGTCGATTATAATATGCATGATAATTCTGTTGCAATGAATGGTTTCAAAGGCCCAACTCAAATGACCAAGGATGAATCTGATATCCCCAAGTCAAATGAGATAAAGCCTAAGAAACAGAAAAAGAAAGCTAACACGGCAGGACCCAAGGAAACTTGGGTACCAAAATCAACTTGATTTGATTTTGATGTGTGCAGGGAAACACAAAGAATCTTTGGTACTTAGATAGTGGTTGTTCAAGACACATGACTGGTGATTCTATCCTGCTCACAGAGTTTAAGGAGAGAGCTGGCCCAAGTATTACTTTTGGAGATGACAACAAGGGTTATACTGTGGGATATGGCTTGATTTCAAAGGAGAATGTCATCATTGAGGAGGTTGCCTTAGTGGATGGTCTCAAACACAATTTGTTGAGTATCAGCCAGCTTTGTGATAAAAGCAATTCAGAAACCTTCAACTCAGAAGCCTGTGTTGTGACTAATAAAAGGAGCAACAAAGTGGTTCTCACTGGCGTGAGAAAAGGAAATGTGTACCTAGCTGATTTCAACTCATCTAATACAGAATCTGTTACTTGTCTTCTCAGTAAAGCAAGTCAGGATGAAAGTTGGCTATGGCACAAGAAGCTATCCCATTTAAACTTCAAGGCCATGAATGAGCTAGTAAAGAAAGAACTGGTTAGAGGCATTCCTCTAGTGGAGTTTTCTAAGGATGGACTATGTGATGCCTGCCAAAAAGGGAAGCAGATTAAAGCATCATTCAGGAAGAAACTAGATTCAACAATTGAAGAACCTTTGCAACTGCTACACATGGATTTGTTTGGACCAGTCAGTGTGTTGTCTATCTCAAGAAAAAAATTTTGCCTAGTTATTGTAGATGATTTCTCAAAGTTCTCTTGGACATATTTCCTAAAGTCTAAAGATGAGGCTAGTGAAATCATCATCAATCGCATAAGGCAAGTCAATAATCATCCAGATTTCAAGTGTGATGCCCTCAATCTCGGGGTTAGGAAATGAGGACTCACACACCTTTAATCTAGTAATTAAATAAGCATAAACCCCGATTAAGTACTAACAGGATCAATAGGATAAAGTATGAGACAAGATTACCACTACCAATCATAAAATATAACTTACAAACCTAAAATATTATTAAATAAACAATATCGATTCCGGCTGGGAACCGACATATAACCCATTGTATCTTTAAACACTTCCTTCTAGGAGCGAGCTCACTCATAAATACCACTACCTGCTCTGGCAACCGGAAGCCCTCAACACGGTAGGGACCACCAGGTACGCTCTTACGAGCAGTGCGCCTAAGCCTGTCCATCTTCTTTCTTAACTGCCATGGTTAGATTAAAACAAAACATATGAGTATAAAACTCAGCAAGTAACTATATAGCAGTTCTACACTATCAATTCACAATATGCTTTACCAAACTCAGGGCATTCTACTTTATTTGATCTAGGTGGCAGATTTCCAGCTTTTGGGTTAAAGAAAGGTTTTTTTTTTGAAGGATAATGTGGGGCTTTCAAGGAACAAGGCTCAAAGCAGGACGAAAGCCGACATTCATCACAAATCATTAAAGGATCAGAATAGATCTTTCAAAAGATGAAAGCAACAGTATTTCAATATATGGAATCAATCATATGAACAACAAATTCAAGAATCAGGGTTCTCGAGCTTTAAGATTCACATTGACATAATCAATTTTTTTCAAAACAATATAAACCATTTTCTTTTTCAAGAATCAATTTACTGAACAGAAAGTTTCAGTTCCCTTTTAAATAATCATTTAGAACCCTTGATTGGATCACTTTATCTTTCCATTTCTTTATATTCGGGTGATCAGCTGGTGCCGACCTCCATTCTGGTCTTTAAGGTACCAATCAACATAATTTCAGCCTTGAGTTGGACTAGCCCCGCTAGCCTCTTACCATGACTGGACTAGTCACACTAGCCTCTTACGTCCCAATCCAATCCATCAGGAATTCATTTGGAAAACCTTGAGTTGGAAAAACAAATAGGTTTTCTAAAATTCATTTTATCATTACCAAGAATTTGAAATCATTCGGACTCTTTCAAGTCGAAACTCATTCTTAATTCAGATTTCAAGGAAACAAAGTTCAGAGAGTGATTCAAAGATAAACAAGGAACAATGCATAAGGATTCTGTATCAGGGATAACAAAGTATTTAAGTTAGAAGGATCAACATCTGTTTAGGGATCAATAGGGTGATCAGGAAAACAAGGTATCATTAAACAGGGTTAAAATGGATAATCAGAGGGTTCAATACAATTCATGGCTTAATAACTTGAACAGAAAGGACAGATTATCAAAGGGTTGAATCATTAAGCTTATCAATAACAGTTTATCAAGAACAAAGGCAGGGTATCTCAAATCAATATCAGGGTTTCATAATTAAACAGTTCAATACTCTACATGGTATGAACAACATTTTCTTTATAATCATTTACACAAGTAATCAGAGTTACTTGCCTGAATTTGCTTTCCTGAAGGTTGAACTACTGCCACCTAGTATATCCTTTCCTTTCCTAGCCTGAATGCCCTCACGCTCTGAATCTACAATAAGAATCAAAATCTCAATCAGTTTCTCAACTCTCGTTCCCGGAACGATCACTCAATACGATAACTCGATTATATCCTTGACTCGAGTATACGATTATAGCTTATACACATAAGCACATAGCACATAACACATAGCATATCCCTTTCTCGTAACTTTTATATCCTTATATACTTAACAATCAAAGCGTACTTGCTTAACCTTAGCTATTTCTCAAATCACACTAATATAACTCTTTTATGACCATAGCTATCACTTATAGCTCATAATAACATACGATTTAATTTTCTTTTTCTTTTATTCCCTAATTCGAACCATACATACAAAACACAACCAAGTATATTCAATTTCAATCTCAAACACAACTAATGCAAATCACAAGAGTCATTTACGCACTTAAACTTCATCCTTTTTAATCAAAAATCCGAATCACAAACACATTAAGAATCAAAATCAACACCTTCTTTTAATCATCAAAATTCGAACATAAACACCACCCCAATCTTTGTCATGCAATCAAGTTCTCACTAGCCATTAAGATAATTGACATAAACCAACTTAATTCCTCTTTTTACTCCTAAGACCCATTCAGGTTTTTCCATAAATCAAACATGCAAGGATCAATTTTGACATCCCACTTGTTTTAATCCTTTACTAAGTCATTCCATTCATTTAAACACTAAACCATGCATTACCTAGTGACTTCAACTTTAATTAATCCATTCAATCAACATGCTTCCACTTAATCATCAAATTAACCTTTTTTTAATCTCATTTTCCATTCGGCAAGACCCAAATTCACAACTCAAGGACTAAACATTGACATGCACTACTTGATTTTCTCTAAAACTAACATGCAATCACTTTTATGCTAAATAATCTTAGCGTTCACTAAGATCAACTCATCAAATCAAATTCCTCTTTTTAATTAGCATAAAGCCGAATTAAAAACTCAACATGCAAACCTTAATTTTTGATTTTCTAAGCAACAATCACTTACACACATCCATTTACTTCCTAAAACAATCGATGCAACCATTTTATCAATCACATACTTGAGTTTCGGAAAAATATAAAACCCTTTTTCAATCTTTCAAGAAACCATAACATGCAAAACTTAAAAATCAAATTATCATATCATAGAAACTCCACCGGCTCTCCTTGGATCATAGCCGGTGGTGGTCGAACTTGAGAGAGCCCATAACGGGTCTCCCCTCGAGTTTATGACCCCATAAATCTCTTGAATTCACTCTTATAGTTATGTATCAAGAAATCATTTTCCTTGAACACCACCATAGTGATTAATCATCAAAACACTTGCAAACACTTACATGCAAATGGGAATCGAGAAGTATACCGAAAATAAAGACTAAAGGAAGCAATATCTTTGAGTTTGAGTGAGGTTTGAGTGTTGCATGCAAGAGAGAGATGAGAGATGGAGAGAGCCGAGAGAGAGAGAATGAGAGTGTTCGAGAGAGAGGAATGAGAAAGAAAAGAGAAAGGAAGAGTGGGTGCACGGGGGAAAAAGAAAAGGGGGGGGGAATGGATTTATATACCACCAAATCAAGGGCAAACTTGTACTTTACTAATTCTTTTTATGCTCATAAGTCCCTTTTCTTTTTACTCAAATGCAACAAAAATTAGATATAAAATATATCGCTCTCGGAAAGTCAGAAATTATTGCAAGTGAAAATTTTAACACGTAGATCTCGAAATTAGCTTTTTAACCATTACTCATAATAGATTTTTGAGCAGACGGTTGATTTTATATGAATTTCGCAAGCTCGCCTTAATAATAACATTTTTCCACATAAAATCAATTTAAAGATGCAAAGACCACCAAATAAATCCACTCCATTTTTAAAAAGTCTCTAGGACTACTAAGAAGATATCAAAACAAATCCCATGCTTTTATCTTACTCAGATGATTTTTTAAAAATGCGCGAAGGTTAATTAAATCTTTATTTAAATCACATAATCCCTTTTAAATTCATAAAAATGTCACAGAACATATAGTCATGCACACAGACAACAATCTCACATATATAATCACATAACGATTCAGGTCTGATCATAGAATTTATCCCTCTTTAATCTTTATCCTTTTCTACGCGTACCGGGTCACGTTCAGCCTGACGACCCGACGCTCAGCGTTTTATTTACGCTTCTCAATATCATTATCGAGCGACACGTCACTTAGGACGAAATACTTTATTTACACATTCATTTCATTCAATCACACATAATTCACATTTTATATTCTTTAACTCCTTCTTAGGACGAGTTTCGTTCTACCTGACGGCCTGACGACACAGCTTAACTCTTAAGCTGACTCTTTAAATTGGAACGTTTTATCCTTTTCTACCCGTACCGGGTCACGTTCAGCCTGACGTCCCAACGCTCAGCATTTTAATTACGCTTCTCAATATCATTATCGAGCGACACGTCATTTAGGACGAAATACTTTATTTACACATTCATTTCATTCAATCACACATAATTCACATTTTATATTCTTTAACTCCTTCTTAGGACGGGTTCCGTTCTACCTGACGGCCTGACGACACAGCTTAAGACGCTCAGCGTTTTAATTACGCTTCTCAATATCATTATCGAGCGACACGTCACTTAGGACGAAATACTTTATTTACACATTCATTTCATTCAATCACACATAATTCACATTTTATATTCTTTAACTCCTTCTTAGGATGGGTTCCGTTCTACCTGACGGCCTGACGACACAGCTTAACTCCTAAGCTGACTCTTTAAATTGGAACATTTTTATTTACGCTCCTATATTCTAATATACACAAAAGACAATTAATCAGCACTTAGTCACATAATTATAATCACATCACATAACACATACTTTATTGACTTAATTACGTCGCAAAAATTCTCAGTCGTCACAATCTACCCTCCTTAAAAGGATTATGTCCCCAGAATCTAATCTAAACAAATAGATGGGGATACTTTTCTTTCATTTCGCTTTTTAATTCCCAAGTCGATTCTTTGACTAATGGATTTCTCCATAACACTCTAACTAGAGGTACAACTTTATTTCTAAGCGTCTTCTCTTTTCGATCCAAAATTCGAACTGGCTGTTCCATATAGGACAAATCTGGTTGGATTTCCACTGGTTCCAACTCGATGACATGGCTCGCATCAGCATTATACTTCTTTAGAAGAGATACATGAAATACATTGTGCAGATGTTGTATTTACGGAGGTAGCGCCAATTCATATGCCACTTTCTCAACTCGACGCAATACTTCAAATGGTCCAATATACCTAGGACTCAACTTTCCTTTCTTTCCGAATCGGGTTAAACCTTTCCAAGGAGATATCTTTAACAAGACTTTGTCTCCAGATTCGAATTGCACATCTTTACGTTCTTGATTTGCGTACTTTGCTTGTCGATCTTGAGCTGCAATTAACCTCTTTCGAATTATTTCTACCTTTTCCTTCATTTGTTGAACTAGCTCTGGGCCAATTAATTTACGCTCACCAACTTTGTCCCAATAAGTAGGGGACCTACACTTTCTTCCATACAACGCTTCATAAGGCGGCATGCCAATACTCGCGTGATAACTGTTGTTGTAGGAAAACTCAATTAAGGGCAAAGGATCGTCCCAATTTCCTTTGAAATCTATTACACAGGTTCGCAACATATCTTCAATTGTCTGAATTGTCCTTTCACTTTGTCCGTCTGTCTGCGGATGATATGCCGTACTCATTTTCAACTTAGTTCCCAAATGTTCATGGAATTGTCGCCAAAATCTCGAGTTAAACCTTGGATCTCTATCAGACAAGATAGACACAGGAACTCCATGATGCATCACAATCTCATTCAAATACAATTTGACCAACTTTTCCAACAAAAACCTTTCGTTCATCGCCAAGAAATGTGCTGACTTTGTCAACCGATCGATTACCACCCAAATCGCATCATGATTTGACTTGGTTTTAGGTAATCCTACCACGAAATCCATCGCTATATGTTCCCATTTCCATTCGGGTATGTCCAGTGGCTGAAGTAATCCGCTTGGCCTTGGATGTTCCGCTTTGACTCTTTGGCATGTATAACATTTACTTATCCATTCCGCAATTTCCTTCTTCATGTTTGGCCACCAATAACTTTCTTTTAAATCCTGGTACATTTTCGTACTTCCAGGGTGAATTGAAAATCTCGAGTTATGCGCTTCTTGCAAAATCTCATGCATTAGTTCCATGACATTAGGTATCCAAATACGTGAATTAACACGGTACATTCATTTTTTATCTTTTTGAGCTTTAATTTCTTCTCCCGTCAACTTATCCTTTTCGCGATTCATCACTCGCTCTTGACAGCATCGAATCTTTTCCAAAATCTCGGGTTGAAACAACATTGCATATATAGCTTCACCTCCACATTCTGGAGTCTGCACCTCTATTTCCATCTTTTCAAAGTCCTTGATTAATTCTTCTGATAATGTTAACATATTCAACCTTTATTTTTGACTTAAAGCATCAGCTACCACATTTGCCTTTCCAGGATGATAGTTTATCGCACAATCATAATCTTTGATCAATTCCAACCATCTTCTTTGTCGTATATTCAATTCTTTCTGGGTAAAGATATACTTTAAACTTTTATGATCCGTATAAATCTCGCACTTTTCCCCGTACAAATAATGCCTCCAAATCTTAAGGGCAAACACAATTGCTGCCAATTCTAAATCGTGCGTTGGATACTTTTGCTCGTGCAGCTTGAGTTGCCTTGATGCATATGCTATTACCTTCCCGTGTTGCATTAACACGCATCCGAGTCCTTTATATGAAGCATCACTGAATATCACGAATTCCTCTTTATCATCTGGTAATACTAACACTGGGGCGGTTACCAACCTCCTCTTTAACTCTTAAAAACTTTCCTCGCACTTTTCTGTCTAAACAAACTTCTCGTTCTTTCTCGTCAACTTTGTTAATGGAACAGCAATCTTAGAAAAATCTTGCACAAATCTCCTGTAATATCCGGCTAATCCCAGAAAACTTCTGACTTCTGTAGGGGTCTTGGGTCTTTCCCAATTCATTATAGCTTCTATCTTGGCTGGGTCCACTTAGATTCCTTCTTTATTAACTACATGACCAAGAAATTGCACTTCCTTTAGCCAAAAGTCGTACTTTGAAAACTTAGCATACAGCTTCTCTTTTCGCAGAATTTCCAAAGAAATCCTCAAATGCTCCTTATGATCTCCTTCCGTCTTGGAGTAAATCAGTATATCATCGATAAACACAATAACGAACTTATCCAAATACTGCTTGAACACTCTGTTCATAAGATCCATAAATGCTGCTGGCGCATTCGTCAAGCCAAATGCCATTACCAAAAACTCATAATGTTCGTATCTCGTTCGGAACGCTGTCTTGGGTATATCTTCCGCTTTAATCTTTAATTGATGATACCCAGAACTTAAATCAATCTTTGAGAAACACGAAGCTCCTTTTAACTGGTCAAACAAGTCATCGATCCACGGTAGAGGGTACTTATTCTTGATCGTTAATTTATTCAGTTCACGGTAATCTATGCACAACCTCATACTTCCATCCTTTTTCTTTACAAATAACACCGGTACGCCCCACGGGGATACACTCGGTCGGATCACTCCTTTATCTAACAATTCTTGCAACTGAGCTGCTAATTCCTTCATCTCGACCGGCGCCATGCGATAGGGAGCTTTTGACACTGGTTCCATTCCAGGAGCCAAATCAATCATAAAATCGATCTCTCTGTCTGGAGGTAGTCCAGGCAATTCATCAGGAAACACATCCGGAAAATCTCTTACTACCGGAATATCCTCGATCTTTACCGATTCTTTCTCCACATCCACGACATGAGCCAAATAAACTTTGCATCCTTGACGTATTAATCTTCTTGCCTCAATAGCCGTTAGAAATTTCTTCTCTTGCCTTTTTCCTTTAAATATCACCTCTTCACCTTCCTTGGTTCTTAACTTCACCTTTTTACTTTTACATTCTATTTGCACTTCATGGTTTGACAACCAATCCATTCCTAGTATGACCTCAAATTCTCCTAACTTTAAGGGAATTAAGTCAGCAGAAAAGTGCCGACCTTCTATAGTCACATCACAATCAGGACAAATCTCGCTAGCAATAACTTTCTCTTGGTTTGCTACCTCTATAATCAAATTAGGTTCTAGAGGGTACGCAACACAATTTAACTTATTAAGAATACTTTTAGAGATAAAAGATCTAGTTGCTCCAGAATCCATCAAAATTTTTACTTCTATCGAGTTTATAACAAGCATACCTGCTACCACGTCCACATCTTGCACCGCATCTTTCATCGTCATGTTAAAGGTCCTAGCTTTGGGTTGAGCTGATGGTGCTGGAAGAGACGGCGGTCCAGCAATCCTGAGAACATTAGCATTCTGAACACGCTCCTTGCAATTCCTGGCCATATGGCCCACTTTACCAACTTAAAACAAGCCAAATCAGGCTTCCTCACTCCATTTAGGCATTCTGAATAGTAATGCCCCTTCTGGTTGCACTTGAAACACGTTATATCCAGCTTATTACACCTTCCCGGGTGTCTCTTTCCACAATTCCTGCATTCTTGAATCTGGGGTCTGCTATCCTTCCCCGGTTGTCCAGTTTTCTGGAAACGGTTCTTCTGAGCTCCGTTATCGGGTTTAAACTTCTAGAACTTTTGGTTCTAACTTCCACCATTCTTTCCAAACTTCCCTCTGAACTTTGAGCTTCCTTGCTCTTGCTCAGAGCTTTCAAGCTTCCTCTTTCTCCCTTCATTTTCTCTCCTTGTAGCTTCCCGCTCACCTTCCACTATCATCGCCTTTTGAACCAAGGTAGCATAATTCTTGATCTCCAACATTGTTATTTGACTTCTAATCCATGGCTTAAGTCCCTGTTGGAACCTCTTAGCCTTCTTCGCCTCTGTATTCACATACTCAGGTATGAATCTAGACAATTCCGAAAACTTCACTTCATATTCCGCTACTGACATATCCTCTTGTCTAAGATCCAGAAATTTCATTTCCAACTGATCTTGCATATAGCTTGGAAAGTACTTCTCCAAAAACATCTCGGTGAACTTCTCCCATGTCAAGTCTTTGCCTTTCAACAATGCCTTTGAAGATTCCCACCATAAACTTGCCTCATCTTTCAGATAATAACTTGCATATTGTGCTTTCTTGTTGTCCTTAACTTCCACTAACTCAAAAGCTTTTTCCATTTCTCTCAACAACGACTGCGCTTTAATCGGGTCTGGCAAACCTAAGAATTCTGGGGGATGAACAGATTGAAAGTGCTTAAAGTTTCCAACTTTAGGGGCCACAGGTTGTTGCAAAAGCTGAGCAAGTTTGCTCATCAGGGTGGTTTCTGGGTTTACTTCTGGGTCTTGGGTGGGAATTTCCTCTTCTTGGTGATCTGGTGAGTTGACCATTTCTTACAAACCTGATTGAGCAATTATTTAGCAATACGATGGCATGGCATATATAACAACAGTTTCGATAAAATCTCTTTTGTGGGTTTTAAGTTTTACCCAATTTGCACATGCAATCCTATTACTACATAATTCTCATATCGATGTTGTTTTATCATGGCACAAAATAGGGTTTTATGATCTTTAAACATGGTTATACGAAAACATGGTTGTATATAAACATGACATTGAGAATAGTTTATGAGATATTTAAGGTGCATAATGGAAAGCAAGACAATGGATTTATTTAAACAAGAGTACATAAAGATAGTTCTAGATATCACAGGTTCCGAAATAAGGTACAATAATATAGCAGGGTTAAACAGAGGAAAAACTGGAAAATATCCCCCTATCTACCCCTATCTTCCAACTACTACTACTACAGATCTGAAATACAACAAGATAAATGAAAAGGGATCCCGACATCTGACCAAGTATCCCAAAGCCTACCGGCGCTGAAAAACAACAATCTACGGGCTTAACCAACAGTCCCGTCTAATCATCTAGAATCTCTCTCAACACAACCAACATCCAGCGAATGATCTTATGCAGCCTCCGGGCCTCAGTATCAGCATCACTAGTGGATGGTCACTCATCCAATCTCCTCCTGGCAACCTGCTCCACCATCTTCACCCGAACTCGCCACTCATCATCCATAACTGAAGCACTCTGCCTAGACTCTCTGGCTAGCCTATCCACCAAAGCTCCCAACTCAGGAATGCGGGAGTACACAAAGTCTCGATCCTGGGCTAACTTGCCACCAACACTGACAGGTACAGTCTTAGGCATCTCGGACTCTGGCTCAGGGGCAGGGGTCTCTGAATCTGGCCTCAAGGGTGAAATCTGCATAGGGATCTCACTACTCTCAGAAGGGTCCTCCTCTGGGTCTGAACTACCATACACAGGCTCCTCTCGAGAGGGTGGAATGGGGTCCACTGGGGTACCAGTCAAACTAATCTCTGAGTCTGAGTCACTACCACTACTAGGATCCTGAGAGAAGACACAAAACAGCAACCAAGAAACAATGTCAGGGTTAAATAAAGCTTCCAGCTAACTCACACCCTAACTCTAGTTTGCACTTCACCAATAAACACTTTCCTTAGACTATACCTAATAGTCTAACTCAACTCTATATGAGTCGAACTCTCTCGCGATATAGATATATCCCCAAAATACCCCTTTTTAATCCTAACTTGTCCCAGGGACTAGATCCTGTAGCTCTGATACCAACTTGTGACGCCCTCAATCTCGGGATTAGGAAATGAGGACTCACACACCTCTAATCTAGTAATTAAATAAGCATAAACCCCAATTAACTACTAACAGGATCAACAGGATAAAGTATGAGACAAGATTACAACTACCAATCATAAAATATAACTTACAAACCCAAAATATTATTAAATAAACAATATCGATTCCGGCTGGGAACCGACATATAACCCATTGCATCTTTAAACACTTCCTTCTAGGTGCGAGCTCACTCATAAACACCACTACCTGCTCTGGCAACCGGAAGCCCTCAACATGGTAGGGACCACCAGGTACGCTCTTACAAGCAGTGCGCCTAAGCCTGGCCATCTTCTTTCTTAACTGCCATGGTTAGATTAAAACAAAACATATGAGTATGAAACTCAGCAAGTAACTATATAGCAGTTCTACATTATCAATTCATAATATGCTTTACCAAACTCAGGGCATTCTACTTTATTTGATCTAGGTGGCAGATTTCCAGCTTTTGGGTTAAAGAAAGGTTTTTTTTTGAAGGATAATGTGGGGCTTTCAAGGAACAAGGCTCAAAGCAGGACGAAAGCCGACATTCATCACAAATCATTAAAGGATCAGAATAGATCTTTCAAAAGAGGAAAGCAACAGTATTTCAATATATGGAATCAATCATATGAACAAAAAATTCAACAATCAGGGTTCTCGAGCTTTAAGATTCACATTGACATAATCAATTTTTTTCAAAACAATATAAACCATTTTCTTTTTCAAGAATCAATTTACTGAACAGAAAGTTTCAGTTCCCTTTTAAATAATCATTTAGAACCCTTGATTGGATCACTTTATCTTTCTATTTCTTTATATACGGGTGATCAGCCCAACCGACCTCCAATCCGGTCTTTAAGGTACCAATCGGCATAATTTCAGCGTTAAGTTAGACTAGCCCCGCTAGTCTCTTACCATGACTGGACTAGTCCCACTAGCCTCTTACGTCCCAATCCAATCCATCAGGAATTCATTTGGAAAACCTTGAGTTGGAAAAACAAATAGTTTTTCTAAAATTCATTTTATCATTACCAAGAATTTGAAATCATTCGGACTCTTTCAAGTCGAAACTCATTCTTAATTCAGATTTTAAGGAAACAAAGTTCAGGGAGTGATTCCAAGATACACAAGGAACAATTCATAAGGATTCTGTATCAGGGATAACAAAGTACTTAAGTTAGAAGGATCAACATCTGTTTAGGGATCAATAGGGTGATCAGGAAAACAAGGTATCATTAAACAGGGTTAACAAGGATAATCAGAGGGTTCAATACAATTCATGGCTTAATAACTTGAACAGAAAGGACAGATTATCAAAGGGTTGAATCATTAAGTTTATCAATAACAGTTTATCAAGAACAAAGGCAGGGTATCTCAAATCAATATCAGGGTTTCATAATTAAACAGTTCAATACTCTACATGGTATGAACAACATTCTCTTTACAACCATTTACACAAGTAATCAAAGTTATTTTCCTGAATTTGCTTTCCTGAAGGTTGAACTACTGCCACCTAGTATATCCTTTCCTTTCCTAGCCTGAATGCCCTCACGCTCTGAATCTACAATTAGAATCAAAATCTCAATCAGTTTCTCAACTCTCGTTCCCGGAACGATCACTCAATACGATAACTTGATTATATCCTTGACTCGAGTATACAATTATAGCTTATACACATAAGCACATAGCACATAGCATATCCCTTTCTCTTAACTTTTATATCCTTATATACTTAACAATCAAAGCGTACTTGCTTAACCTTAGCTATTTCTCAAATCACACTAATATAACTCTTTTACGACCATAGCTATCACTTATAGCTCATAATAACAAACAATTTAATTTCCTTTTTCTTTTATTCCCTAATTCGAACCATACATACAAAACACAACCAAGTATATTTAATTTCAATCTCAAACACAACTAATGCAAATCACAAGAGTCATGTACGCACTTAAACTTCATCCTTTTTAATCAAAAATCTGAATCACAAACACATTAAGAATCAAAATCAACACCTTCTTTTAATCATCAAAATTCGAACATAAACACCACCCCAATCTTTGTCATGCAATCAAGTTCTCACTATCCATTAAGATAATTGACATAAACCAACTTAATTCCTCTTTTTACTCCTAAGACCCATTCGGGTTTTTCCATAAATCAAACATGCAAGGATCAATTTTGACATGCAAGGTTATATATCACATTTCCCACTTGTTTTAATCCTTTACTAAGTCATTCCATTCATTTAAACACCAAACCATGCATTACCTAGTGACTTCAACTTTAATTAATCCTTTCAATCAACATGCATCCACTTAATCATCAAATTAACCTCTTTTTAATCTCATTTTCCATTCGGCAAAACCGAAATTCACAACTCAAGGACTAAACATTGACATGCACACCTTAATTTTCTCTAAAACTAACATGCAATCACTTTTTATGCTAAATAAGCTTAGTGTTCACTAAGATCAACTCATCAAATCAAATTCCTCTTTTTAATTAGCATAAAGCCGAATTAAAAACTCAACACGCAAACCTTATTTTTTGATTTTCTAAGCAACAATCACTTACACACATCCATTTACTTCCTAAAACAATCAATGCAACCATTTTATCAATCACATACTTGAGTTTCAAAAAAATACAAAACCCTTTTTCAATCTTTCAAGAAACCATAACATGCAAAGCTTAAAAATCAAATTATCATATCATAGAAACTCCACCGGCTCTCCTTGGATCATAGCCGGTGGTGGTCGAACTTGAGAGAGCCCATAACGGGTCTCCCCTCGAGTTTATGACCCCATAAATCTCTTGAATTTACTCTTATAGTTATGTATCAAGAAATCATTTTCCTTGAACACCATCATAGCGATTAATCATCAAAACACTTGCAAACACTTACATGCAAATGGGAATCGAGAAGTATACCGAAAATAAAGACTAAAGGAAGCAATATCTTTGAGTTTGAGTGAGGTTTGAGTGTTGCATGCAAGAGACAGAGATGAGAGATGGAGAGAGCCGAGAGAGATGAATGAGAAATAAAAGAGAAAGGAAGAGTGGGTGCATGGGGGAAAAAGAAAAAGGGGGGGGATGGATTTATATACCACCAAATCAAGGGTAAACTTGTACTTTATCAAATAAATCCACTCATCATTTTTAAAAGTCTCTAGGACTACAAAGAAGATATCAAAACAAATCCCATGCTTTTAGCTTACTCGGATGATTTTGTAAAAATGCGCGAAGGTTAATTAAACCTTTATTTAAATCACAGAATCCCTTTTAAATTCATAAAAATGTCACATAACACATAGTCATGCATAGAGACAAAAATCTCACATATATAATCACATAACGACTCAGTTCTGATCATAGAATTTATCCCTCTTTAATCTTTATCCTTTTCTATGCATACCGGGTCACGTTCAGCCTGACGGCCCGACGCTCAGCGTTTCAATTACGCTTCTCATTATCATTATCGATCGACACGTCACTTAGGATAAAATTCTTTATTTACACATTCATGTCATTCAATCACACATAATTCACATTTTATATTCTTTAACTCTTTATTAGGACGGGTTCCGTTCTACCTGACAACCCTACGACACAGCTTAACTCCTAAGCTGACTCTTTAAATTGGAACGTTTTTATCTACGCTCCTATATTCTAATATACAGAAAAGAAAATTAATCAGCACTTAGTCACATAATTATAATCACATCACATAACACATACTTTATTGACTTAATTACGTCGCAAAAATTCTCAGTCGTCACATCAAGGTTAGAAGAATCAGGAGTGACAATGGAACTGAGTTCAAGAATTCTGTCAGGAGAGCATTTTATGACGAAAATGGGATTCTGCATGAGTTTTCAGCAGCAAGAACTCCACAACAGAATGGAGTAGTGGAAAGGAAGAACATATCACTTATTGAAGCTGCAAGGACAATGCTTGAAGAATCTAAACTACCAACATATTTCTGGGCTGAAGCTGTTAATACTGCATGCTACACTCAGAATATTTCTCTGGTTAATCAACCAAGATGCATGACTCCATATCAATTGTTCAAGAATAAGAAGTCAACTCTAAATTTTCTTTATGTCTTTGGCTGCAAGTGCTATATTCTGAGAAATCAAACTGATCAAAATGGGAAGTTAAATGTTAAAGCAGATGATGGAATTTTTGTTGGATATGCTGTTGGTAAAGCATATAGAGTCTACAATCTAAGAACTAACATTGTTGTGGAATCAATACATGTTATGTTTGATGATAAAAAGATTGAAGGACTGCAAGATGGAGATTACCCTGAGAGCCTCAAATTCGACAATGTGGAGATGGTTAGTGATGACAGTGATGATGGAAGTGATCAAAAAACTGTATCTAAGGATAATGCAAAAAAATCCATTACCAATGAAGCACAAAACTCAACATCTGTCGAGTTGCATAATGCTTCATCCGTCGGGAGGCAATCTGCTTTATCCGTCGGGAGACAATCAGCCTCATCCGTCGGTACTCAAAACTCACCATTCATCGGGTTATCAAGAGAAGCTGGAAATCAAGATAGATCACCTATAGAAAGTTCCCCTTTCTCAAATCAAAGATCCACAAACTCAGGGGGAGTTTCTAACAATCAAAACTCAATCACACATCAAGACAACAATGAGGCCTCTCACTTAATAGCTCTTAATAGCTATTATGTGCTAGATTTCAGGCTGATCCTAGAGAATCTCACTTAATGTGCTCTTCCTTCTTTGGCTCTTCCTTGGAAAGAAAGCTACTATATAGACATTCTTCTTGAGTTGCTCTCCTTGTTTGAACTCTAGAAGAAACATCACAAATAATAAGCTCAAAGGGGTGATCTTTTGTCCATTTTCTTTGTTACATGTTTATGTGCTAGATTTCAGGCTGATCCTAGAGAATCTCACTTAATAGCTATTAAGAGCATTTTCAGATATCTCAAGGGAACACCAAAAATTGGCATTTGGTACCCTAGAGATTCTGGTTTTGATTTAACTGGTTATTCAGATGCAGATTATGCAGGTTGTAGAATTGATAGAAAAAGTACAACAGGAACCTGTCAATTTATAGGAAACAAGCTTGTGTCCTGGTTCAGTAAAAGGCAAAATTTAGTTTCCATTTCTACAGCTGAAGCTGAATATATTGTTGCTGGTAGTTGCTGTGCACAGATATTATGGATGAAAAATCAATTGCTAGACTATGGTTTGCAAGTTGAGAGGATTCCTATTTTCTCTGATAACACAAGTGCAATTGCCATCACTGAAAATCCAGTACAACACTCAAGGACAAAGCACATAGATATCAAGTACCACTTCACAAGGGAACATGTAAGGAATGGTACTGTGGAGCTACATTTTGTTCCAAGTGAGAAGCAGCTTGCAGATATCTTTACCAAGCCACTGGATGAATCCACCTTTTCAAGGTTGGTAAGTGAGTTAGGTATGCTTAATTATTCTTAAATCTATATGAGTTAATTTGCAAGTTGAAATGCAGCCAGAAATTTAATTAATTTTTCAGTCTTGGATGAAATTTTGGCTAAGTCAAAATTTACATCTCAACGGATGATCTTTATCCATCGAGTTTGATCATCCGTCGGTATACTATTTGCTTATAAAAATCAATTATTTTTCTGGAATATTTTATGACTCGACGAATAACCGTTTATCCTCATCCGTCGAATTGTCTTAATCTCAGCCGTAAATTCCCTGTACATTATCCATCGAGTATACTTACAGTTTGTAAGCATAACACGACGGATACTGGGTGGAAGTTTTACAGTTTATTTTTAAACGGCTATTTTAGGCAATTTCTATTGGTTACTTTATTTTACTTTATTATTTTTGACATTTATTTTTGAGATAGTATAAAAGCTTATTTCATTTCAATCGCTTTTCTTTTATCATTCTCATTTCAACTGCTCTAATTTCATTCTCTCTCAAAGCACTTACTCTCTTTCTCTTCAAGCTCTTATTCTCTAACAATGACACCTATTGTAAAGATTATGTCTCAAACTGGGTTCATTTATGAGAAGAACAATTTCACTGCACTGGTTAACAAGGGTATTCAGTAATCTGGTGACTATCACAAGATGATGGACTTTGTGAAGAATTGCAAGCTCAGCTATGCCATGCTGGAATCACCCACAATCTTCTGTGAAGTTGTTGAAGAGATGTGGACAACTGCTACCTATAACTCAACAGATAAGACAATCACACTCACCATTAAAGGTAAAGAGTTCTGTATCAATAGTGATGTTATAAAAGCATGTTTCAAGATTCCTGATAACACTGTGACCTCACCACACACTGACACTGATATAATCAATATGCTTAATTCAATGAACTATGCTCTTTCTACTTCTAAGTTAAGTGACATTAGGAGAATGAGTCTTAAGAAAAAATGGAGTTTTATATGTGATGTTGTGACAAAGGTCTTTTCAGGAAAAATCAGTAATTTTGATTCAGTCAATATATCCATGCTTAACATGCTTTACATGCTAGTTACAGATGAATTCTATAATTTCAGTGACCTTGTCTTGTTTGAGTTATGCTTTAAATTAGGAGAGTTAAATAAAAGAGGTAAAATTGTGTATTATGCTAGATTCTTTATGATGTTAGCTAACCACCCCTGTGAAGAGATTGTGCTTGAGAACCCAAACAACAAACTAGATTGTTGGGTTCAAGAGAAAAGGCTCATTACAGATTTGAACAGGGCCAATCATCACAAGGATGTGCCATTGTTCTATTTTCCTGTAATGCAAGCACCTCAGGTAAGTAAGGTAAGTTCATCTATCCCTACCACTATTCCAACCTCAACAATTTCTTTGAGTTCTAGTGTGTCTATGGCAACTGTGTCAATGACCCAACAGTTGCCTACCCAAGCTACCAAAACTGCAAAAATTTTCAAACCCAAATCAAAGAAAGCCCCCTCTAGTATCTCTCAAAAGATGCCAGTTGTAAAATCTACTAAAACCAAAGAGGGGAGTGTGAAGGAGGGCAAGATAGGTGAGGGAAGGGGTGAATATAAAAGAAATCCTAAGGATAAGGATGGAGAGTTGAGTGGATCCCATCCTAGCCACACTGCAGTTTCCCAACAAACTACAGTGCTTAAAAAGGATAAAAGCTCATTTCTAGCTGCATCCTCCCAAAAGGATGTAGTTATTGAACAAAGCTCTCAACCAAGAGCACAGGCCAAGAGGGTTAGGGACACAAGCTCGCCCAAAACTTATGCCATAAAGAAGAAGTCTAAAACCCTTGGGGATGCACAGGGTACACACACTGTGCAAACTGGTGTAAAAGACACAGTCACTGCACCTTCACAAATTCAGTTTGATGTAGCTCCAATAAATGTGGAGTCACAGCCAAAATCTCTAGTTATAGAAGCACCTCAAACACCAAACTCACCAACAAATTCTCCGGATGTGGATATGATAAACACATCAATTCCTGATTCCCCTTCTTTAACTCTGTTGGGAAAGACAAAATCTAGTGCATGTGAGCATCATCTTTTAGATGATTTGTTGGCTCACTTGCCAATTCTTTCAGGAACTGTTGTATCATCTGTGCCCAAAATATCTTCAATCAGCACAGAGTCAACAATAGTTTCTTTTCCCAGTTCATTCATTTCTACTCTCTCGATGGATATTGCTCATCCATCGAGTAGTGATTGTATCCTGACGGATGAGCTTAACAACAGTTATCCGTCGGATAGCAAAACCACTCACTCGATGGATATCAATCATTCGTCGAGTATCTCTGCACAACTTCAAACTTCATTTATTTCAAGTACAGAAGATTTAGTGGTTGTACAGTCACCCTTAGGATTGAGAGAGAAGAGTGTTTTGAGTGAGAGTCTGGGTTGCTCCCAGGAAAAATGAGAGGAAATGAGTGAAACTATGCAATCCTTTTCTTCAGGATTGGCAAAAGAGAGTGAGAGGAGTCTCACCTTAGTAGGTGAAGGTGAGGGTGTGAGGGTGGGGAGCCAGGATGAGACCCTGATGCAATAAAAGAGAGAAAATGAGAGAAATGCAGGTACTGGAGCTATAAAGATGGATGTCATTGCTAGTGAGTCAATGAATGTCCAGGATGCAGACAGGGAAGGACTATCTCAGCATCCTAAAGCTGTTATAGATTCCACTTCCCTTGATACTGAGGCATTTACTCACCCTGTTCCAGCTTATCAACTTCTAGCTGAACAGGGCAATGATAATGCAGAAAAGATGCTCAATATGGTGCATACCACTCAGTCTATGCTAAGAGCCAATGATGCCATCACAGTTTTGCCTTCTACAGCTGGTGATGTGGACTATGAGACTGGTAGTTCAGCTGATTACTTTGGTGATGGGAGTGGGGATAGTGAAGATGAGGCCATGGACATAGGGGGAGAAGTAGGTTCAAGTTCAAGATCAGGTATGCCATCATGGCCATTCTCAAAGCACTGTGATGAGCACAACTTCAAGACAACCCTAATTCAACTAATCAATCAGACAAATACTGCTCTTCAAACCACTACTAATGCCAGCACCAAGAAGCTCCTTCAGGCACATCTAGCCTCCCTACAACTTCAACAAATCCAGGGCTTCCAGCATGCTAGGGATGTAAACACCATGAAGGGTGATATTGAGGAGATCAAGAAGGCCATTTCAGACAAGATAGATTCTAAACTTCCAGAAGCTACAATGCTTGACATCAAAAGGCAATTAAGGAAAAATTCTGATCTTGCAAACAAAATAGATGCCTTGGACACAAGAATGTCAGCCATGGAAGTATCTTTAACAGCCATTCATCTTCATCAAGCCCAACAGACAGATCTACTTCAAAAATTGGTGCCTACTCAAACCCCCTCCTCTACTCAACTTGATGATAAAAAAAGGGGGAGAAAGGACCAAGTGAGGGGGAGAGGCTTCAGATTCAAATCAGTAAAGTAATTGTGCCTTCAATTACTATCTCAAAGCCACCAGTTACAGACAGTATTGATATGATCAATGCAGCAGCAACCAACATAAGAGTAGCTGATAAGGAGAAGTTGAGTTTAGTCAACTGGGAGAAGATTGATGAGGAAATACTTAAGAAGTTTGAACTTGTCAAGGAGCCAGTTAAGTCAGCCATCCATCACTCTCGAGTCAAGCAAATTAGTGTGAATGAGATGAGCATGAACTATCTGGAAAGAGGACAGCCATCCTGCATCAAATCTCCAAAGGCTGAAACAATTATAAAACCAAGGGTAAACTACTCAAAATCATCATTGAAGAACCCTTTGGATACTGTGTATGAGACACCTAAGCCTGATGAAAAGAAGCTTCTGTCAAGATCAATTGCTTTCTACAAAGATCCAGCTGATTCAGCTTCAAAAAGAAGAATTGCTAAAATTTTCAGGAATGGGAAAGAAATTTGTGTGATGGCTGGACATCCTCAATTTGCTCAAGCAAAGAGAAGGCCAGATTGAAGCAGGAAAAGAAGCAAACTGCTCTGGATGCTAAAAAGACTAAACAAAAGAAAGAGCAAATTGCCATCTTGGCCAAGCTACATGCTGTAAATTCATTACAACAAATTCCTTCTCAGCCATCTGAAGTTATTAAATCAAAGAAGCAAGTTGAATAATAAAAGAAATCTCCAAGAATCAAGAAATTGGCTAAAAGAACTAAAAGGAAACTGGACATTGTTGATAAGGAATTGGAGAATCAGTTTCCCAAGGAATCCACTCCAACTACAACTCAAGCATCAAAACCCTCTGTGGTATTTAAAGATATCAAAGTGGTGGATCCTTACAGGAACATCTATGGTAAACCTATGGTGCCTTAGGATGAACCAGTAGAATGGGAGAACATACCAATTCCTGACTTCTATTTGCCAATCCTTAATAAGCCAAAGAGAACAAAGTTAAGAGCAGTCAAGAAAGTAAAGTTGTCACCTCTCAAATCCAAATCTCTAGTCAAAGCTCAATCTAAAGCCAATAAGGGAGATTACATGTACTTGTGTGACATCAAAGAATTTTCTGATCTAAACCTCTATCTAGATGAACTAGATGAAGTGAGAGGAATTGATGCATACAGAAACCTACCTGAAAGGTTAGTGTTTAAGTACAAAGGAGGAAAGGAGATTCAGTGGCCACTTAACAGGATCCTTCAAGAAAGCCAAGCTGTACTGATTAAAGTTTATTCATCCTTCAAGAAGAACTTTGAGTTCATGGATGACAAAGGAGTGAGAAGATTTTTCAGATTAGAAGACCAATTGTGCATCTCCAACAATGAGACTCTTTTGGAAATGCAAGGAAACTTAAATCTCTCAAAATCTGATGAACTGGAATTCCACAGGCAGCTCCAAAATCAGATTGAGGAAAACAACAGAAAGTTTGGAAAGAGATCCATACCTTCAAGGAACTAGATAAATCTGCTCATGCTAGAGAAGCATCTTGAAAATGACTGTGAGCAAAACTTTGTACATTTTGTTAATTGAAGCACTTTTAAGCATTATCAACTATCTTTTAAAATTTGTATTTTTAAGATGTTTTGTTATCATCAAATGTCTCTTAATTTATGGCTACAATTCCAGTAGACATAAATTGGGGGAGATTGTTGTGTATATGTTGTGTACTTGATGATTACATGAACAAAATATCTTGGTAGATTTTACTTAGTGAAATTATGTAGCACTCGACGGATAAGGTTTATAGTCCCGACGGATGACTCAATATAGTCGTGACAGATGACTCAATATAGTCCCGACAGATGATGACTTATTATCCATCGAGTGAACAACTTATGTAACAATAAGTCTGTAGCATATTTCTGCATACACATTGTTTAGAATCTGTAGTAGTATTTGAGTCATGTTGACCTTAGTTAGATATGCAGAATAGGTTGATTAATTGTACATAGATGATGTCTTGTAATTCTGTATAAGTGAAATGAAGTCAAGTGCCTGATTGCTACCTGACGGATGAACAAACAATGAATTCGACGGATGATCAACAACCCAACGGATGATCAATATCTCGGCAGATGATCATGAACCCGACGGATAAAGAATTCAAATATATGTTGACAGTGACAACACAGTCCCATGCGTCGAGTGGATGCAAATGGAATGTGGTAGCGTATTTAACTGGGTTTTCGAGAACAAAGAAGCATTGCCATTTCCATGCTATTATGAAGATATTCAAAGATGCTGGAATAGAGTAATGAAGTAGTATTGTAATAGACTAGATAGTTTTTGTTTTATTATCCTGTCTCATTACTTTGTAATCTTGGTGATATATATAAACCAAGAAGTAGCAACTAGGGAATTATATGAGATAGAAGAAGAGAAATATTTGTAAGCAGAATTCTTAGTATTTCTCTGCATTCTTAGTTGTTCAATATTTGTAAGCAGCTGTGAGCATTTTGCACACAGAGTTCTCTCGATATATATTATATATCTCTGGTGGAATCATTCAAATCCACCAGAAAGTTTTAAAGACTCTTGTTTTTAATTACTTGTGTTTTGATTCATTTAAGTAACTATTGCGCATTGTGCTAATCAATTCACACTTATATATATATTCGAGTTAGAATACTTTTAATCAAGAAAAAGTTTCAAGAATTCCATTCAACCCCCTTCTGTAATTCTTGTTATATTGTTAAGGGACTAACATAAGTCATCGAGCTTCACTTTTCGAGAGAGAATACCTTTCATAAATCTCGCATAGCTAGGCATCTGTTCAAGAGCTTCAGCGAAAGGTATGTTGATATGAAGTTTCTTGAACACCTCCAAAAACTTCTCAAACTGCTTATCCGGCTTTTTCTTCTGCAGCCTCTTAGGAAAAAGAGGTGGATGATAGATCTGTTTCTCCCCTGTATTACCCTCAGGAGGATTGTGTTCCACAATAGTCTTCCTTGGTTCCACCTCTACTTCCTTTTGCACATCTTCTTCAGCCAAAACTCCAGATTCTGGAACTTGAGACTTTTTAGGCTCTTCGTCTTGCTAAATTTGGGGGCTTGCAACCTTTCCAGACCTTAATGTGATGGCATTCACCTGTTCTTCAACTTCCATCTTGCCTGGATTGGCTTCTGTATCACTAGGAAGCGTTCCTGGTGGTCGATTCAATAAGGCATTAGTAATTTGCCTTTGCCTTATTTGGTTCTCCAGAGTCTTGATAGAAACAGCCTGGCTTTGGCATATAAGAGCCTGGTTTTTGCACATAAGCCTCAACTCCTCCAATTCAGATTTTTCATTCGAAGATAGACCTGCATCATGAGTTTGTTGTTGAAGTTGGAGTTGCTGTCTTGGTGCAAATTGTTGCTGAAAACCAGGAGGGTTGAATTGTTTTGCTCCAAACTGCTGGAACGGCTATTGCATCGCATTCTGATTGTTGCTCCAGCTGAAGTTTGGATGATTCCAGTTGTTAGGATAATAAGTGGCAGGAACTTGCTGCTGCGATCTCTAAAAGTTGCTCACAAACTGAGCTGAGTCACTAGATATAGCACATTGCTCTGTCGCATGCGGACCTGCACACAGCTCACAAACACTGGTTATCTGCTTAACACCATAGTTAGCCAGAGAATCGATCTTCATAGACAACGCCTTTAGTTGAGCAGTGATAGCCGTAGTTGTATTTACCTCAAGAACTCCTGCTACTTTGCTCTATGGCAATCTCTGGGCAGGATACTGATATTCATTAGTAGCCATCAGTTCAATTAGATCATAAGCTTCCTCATAGCTCTTCACCCATAAGGCTCTACCTGATGCTGCATCGAGCATGGGTTTGGACTGTGCTCCCAACCCATTGTAAAAACAATTGATGATCATCCAATCGGGCATTCCATGATGAGGACACTTGCTAAGCATCTCCTTGTAGCACTCCCAAGCTTCATATAAAGATTCTCCTGATTGCTGCGTAAATTGAGTAAGAGCATTCCTGATTGCAGTTGTCTTCGCCATAGGGAAGAATTTAGTAAGAAACTTCTGAGCAAGATCTTCCCAAGTAGTAATCGAACTAGCTGATAGAGAGTGTAACCAGTTCTTAGCCTTGTCCCTCAGAGAGAATGGGAACAGTCTCAGCTTCACAGCATCTTCAGAAACACCATTGAACCTGAAGGTGACATATCTCTATGAAATCCCTAATGTGTGTATTGGGATCTTTCGTTGGAGAACCCCCAAACTGGACTGAAGTCTGTACCCATTGAATTATGCCAGGCTTTATCTCAAAGGTATTTGCTGTGATAGCTGGCCGGATAATGCTAGATTGAATGTCATTGATCTTGGGTTGAGAAAAATCCATCAAGGCTTTCATTCGTGCTGCTAGATTTCCCATTGTAATGAGTACCTGAAACACAAACAAATAAACCGTGAAAGTAAAAGAATCCGAGTCAGTGAACTTTAACGACCACTGATGACAAGCACATAAACTAAAAATTAACACCGAGTCCCCAACAGCGGCGTCAAAAACTTGTTAGGGTGAAAACACGCGCTAATATTCATGCAAGTATACGCGTTCGCAAGTAGTATAAAATATAAATCAAATTCGTTCCCATAGAGACTGGTTTAGGTTATGTTCAATTTATGCACCTATGCAACAATGTATGGTTATCGCTCAATGCTAAGACAAATAACAAATTGGATTTTTATTAAACTAAGAGATTAAACTAAATAACATTAACTAAGAGAATTGAGGTTGAATTACTATATATGACAAACATGGGATTCTAACTTCATTAAATACTTCATTCAATAGCCTTTTCATTCTTAACCTTAGCATGTGATGGTGATGACACTAATCAGATAACACGAAACTGATAAATGCCAACTTTCGTTGCACGAGTACCATTCAACCAGACATCCACAAAAGAGATAGAAGCTGAATAGGTACCAATTATATTGAGACCCTATATGTCTATAAAATTTGACAACATAACGGTTTAAGCACAAGTTATCCATAATGATTACATAGAGCAAGTAAAACGGTTAGAGTTACCCACGAATCATGCATACAATACATGAACCTATACTAGCATGGCAAGTTCTAAACCTCTATATTCACTATCGCTTCAATAGAGATTAACACGCTATCTTAAATGTTAGTTACGCACATAAGACGAATAAGCACAACCAATACTAGGATATCAATCAATCACCACACACCAAGATATCAGAACAATTTATTTATTGAAATCCATAAGTAAATCCGCTAGAATCCCATGACAACGATTAGCCCATAATCGAACTCATCGTCTCTATGGGTTCCAATGAAAGCATGGTATAAAACAATGTCTTAATAAACTGAATAATAATTAAAGTACGAATAAACGAGATCTAGGTTCAATAAGAACGAAAACGAGCATCCAAAGTTATAACTAATTCAAAGAATCACAAGTTGAAGACAAGATCTTCTTTTTCGGAGTTGTTTTGTGCTTCTAGGTCTTCTCCTTGGTATCCCAATCTTCCCGGATGATGAAAGCCCTTTTTTTTAAGTATATATACGCCCCTAGTGGACCTGGACCCTTAAAATCGTCAAATTCCACTCAAAAAAGGCTTTTTCTGTGAAATCAACGACCAGCCGCGCCTTGGGCGGCCGCTCAGCTTTCTGGGCGGCCGCTCTGGAAAAATTTCTGATGAATCTTGTTTTGGCCATAACTTGAGTTCTACTCGTCAGAATTAGGTGATTCAACTGCCCACACGAAGCTATTGAGATTCTCTACAACTTGACAATGGCCTTGGCTTCTAATTCTGATCATTTTTTTATTATATTTCCTTTAAAAGCTCTTTTCTTCATATAACTGATACCTGAAATGCAATAACATAAAAACACATCAAAATACCAACAATTTGAGTCCAAAACACCAATTTAAGCTTGTAATAAAGCATTCCAAGTGGATATAAAATCCGCTTATCATATACTTTAGGTAATGTGAAATTGCAAGATTTTTTATGTAAAAGTGGAAGTAAGGCCGCGTGTTAAGAGTGAAGAGTTAATAAGGCACTGCCATTACATGTTGCATGTGCATTTCATTTGTCAATTTTATATATTAAAATAATTTCAACATTAAATTTAATAAAGTATTACTCCCTCAGTCCCTTCCAATTATTTACATTTATGAGGAATTATCCGGCACGCATTTTAAGGTGCATAAAAAGTATAGTTATGTAACCTATTTTTATAATTTTTCTTTTTCTGAATAAAAGTTGAATGTTTTAATTTTTAGTCAGAAAAACAAAATTGTAAAAAAAATTTACAGAACTATACTTTACATGCACCTTAAAATGCGTGTCGGACACTCTCTAAAAAATGTAAACAATTGAAAGGGACTGAGGGAGTAATATTTTTCTATCCCTTGGAAAGTTCTTTAGAGGTGTTCTCTCTTAGATACTATAGTTTGTTTATCAATTTTTTGTTAGATTCTAATGTGACAGTCGCAGTCGCATTATCATATTTTTAAGCTAAATTACTCGGACCTTTCATATTTCGTTCTATACCGGTGTCGACACGATACCGACGCTGGTACAAGATCTGTGTCTGATCGTCGATTTTAAAGCGGACACTTCAGCCCAAAGCCAAGCTCAGCCCAACGTAGCCCAGCCCAGAGCCAAGCCCAGTCCGACGTAGCCCATCCCATCCCAATTTAAATAGAATATTTAACAAGAAGGAAGAAGATGGATCAGATGAGGGGATGGTAGAAATATCTGAAGTCATCTTGTTTTTCTCGCACTTGCTCCCATTTCGTATTTCGTTCTATACCGGTGTCGACACGATACCGACGCTGGTACAAGATCTGTGTCTGATCGTCGATTTTAAAGCGGACACTTCAGCCCAAAGCCAAGCTCAGCCCAACGTAGCCCAGCCCAGAGCCAAGCCCAGTCCGACGTAGCCCATCCCATCCCAATTTAAATAGAATATTTAACAAGAAGGAAGAAGATGGATCAGATGAGGGGATGGTAGAAATATCTGAAGTCATCTTGTTTTTCTCGCACTTGCTTCATGGCCGTAAAAAATCTCAACTCATTTGAAAGAAATCTCTTTGCATAAGCTTTTGATGATTTTTATGGAAATAACGATATGAGAAGCTTGCAAGGATGATGATTGAAGAATAAAATAAGATGGTAATCAAGTGAAGTTCATGAGAAAGAAGATGAATACAGAGGGGAGACGGTACAACTTACAAGGAATCAGAGTATATATAAAGTTTCAAGTCTTTTGACTCTTGCGATTTTTTGAAAATTATATTTTTTCTGACTTAAAGATTTTTTTAATTTTCATGTCAAATTTATTTTTGAGTGTAATTCTCATTTGATATAGGTTTTGTTATGCACCATAATAAATATAAAATGAATAAAATAAAATAATTTAAAGTGATTCACTGGTTAAATAAATAATCGTTTTTTGAATTGGATTCTAAGACATAAAAAATATTTTTGAAAAAAATTTAGTCGATTCAGATTAATTTATTCAAAAAGAACTCTGGCAAGACCCTTCAAACACTTTTAGATTATTCATCAAAAAATCATATCAGCAAATAATTACAACTAACATTTTTAACAAAAGTGAAATAGTATTAACTATTAAGTATAATAACATATTCATTATTTGTCCTACCCGATTTATTCAGTATCACAAATATAATACATGTAATTTCTACTAAAAAATTAGTAATTTATTCGAAAAGAACTCTGGCAAGCCTTTTCAAACATGCTTAAGTCTAACATGAGAAAAAAATATAACTTATTCGTCAAAAGATCATGTCAACAAATAATTACAATTAATGTTTTTAACAATAGTGACAGAGTAGTAACTATTAAGTATAATAATTTATCCATTATTTGTCCTACCCGATTTATTCAATATCACATATATAATACATGTAATTTTCTACTAAAAAATTAGTAATTTATTTGAAAAGAACTCTGGCAAGCCTTTTCAAACACGTTTAAGTCTCACATGAAAACAAAAAATATTACTTATTCGTCAAAAGATCATGTCAACAAATAATTACAATTAATGTTTTTAACAGTAGTGATAGAGTAGTAACTATTAAGTATAATAATATATCCATTATTTTTCCTACCCGATTTATACAGTATCATAAATGTAATACATGTAATTCGTACTAAAAGATTAGTAATGTTGTGCAAGTCATGCCTGTACTTTAACAAGACTAAGTCAAATTGACAACCCTAAATAAGTTATATTCTAATCTTAGTTTGCATTTGTACTTGTAACATTTAAAGTCTGTAAAAATGTAAAAGAGCAAACTTGACTCTTTTTGTTTAAACAGTATCAAGCCTAAAGATTCTATCTAGAAGAAGATCAAGAAGATCATGCCTCAGAAGAATTTTGAAGAAGCTTGGAGTTGAATTAATCTGTTTAGATAAAAATATTCTAAGTCAAGATCTCTACAAGTCACAAATTTAGTGTTATAGATAAGTCACTCGAGAACTCCAAATGACTTATCGAGAAGTCAGGAAAGCTACTAGAGAACTCAGAGAGATATCGATAAGCCAAATTGAAGACATAAAGATTGGAGATATCGACAAGTCATTTCTTCACTAGAGAACTCAGAGTTATCGACAAGTCAACATTCATTAGAGAACTCTGAGTTATCGATAAGTCAAATTCCACTAGAGAACTCAGAGATATCGATAAGCCAAAATTCACTAGAGAACTCTGAGTTATCGACAAGTCAAATTTGACTAGAGAACTCTGAGTTATTGATAAGTCAATAAGCCACTAGAGAACTTAGAGATATCAATAAGTCAAAGTAAAGATATGAAGACTGTAACACCCCCAGATCCGGGGTCGGGGATCCGGGTTGTCACGGTCTTTCTTTCCACAATATCACTTCACTTAATTAATAATAAATAACCTCATGCTGTGACCCCATACTAACACACACCACAACCCGTTATAGTCTCAGAGATGAAATTGAAATAAGTACAAGTCTTTGAATCCACCATTTAAAAGTTATTACAACCCAAAATGATTACTTGATAAATTTACAGTTAATTGCCATTATCTGCCACAAGTTATAATTATACATAATTTGATTCTCAAAAGTAGATGGTCTGAACTACAATGGATCTACCTCTGCAGCTATAGCAGCTACAACATCAACGGGAAGACGCGGGACGCTTCCCACGCGCTTGCGCTGGGTCTGCTGGAGTCTGGCCATCTCTCCTAACTGTTGTTGTGTGATGAAAGAAGAAAGCAAGGGTGAGCAGCAAGCCCACCAAAATAATATGTATAATGATTAATAGTATATGAGCCTTCTCATAGTACTCATGAAAGTCTTGGTCAAAAGAAATGAACCAAGTTGATATCTTAATGCGGTGAAGTCGCAAAATATTCAGTATATATATATATACATATATACTTTTCAAAATATTGGAAGTCCTCTTCCATGCATAATACACACAGAGTTCCAGTGTATAACTGTATAAAAATATCGTTGCAAGGTGATCTCATATATCTAACCTTGTCTCAACGTTTTTCTGAAAATCTTTGTCATCCATAAGACAATTATTAATTAGATATAAGTTTAAAAGATGAAGTTACAAGATACCCCAATATACTTATATCTTTCCCAAATACTACTTGAACTACCACCGTTCAAGTTATAATTAGTTTCAAAAGTTCATCCCACTGATGAGACCACAAGATAAGACTTGAATAGATTCAATCTTTGAAATATTATTAAAGGAAATGAAGTTAGGATATACTTCATTAAGTTCTGATATATATATATATCCACATATACATCTTCTTTATACATTTCCTGAAAACCTCTGTCATGTAAAGTATGAACAGAGTTGCAATATCCAATTAATTTGGAAGGAAAAGAATTTTGGCATAAACCAGATATCTTGCTGATCAGGCAAAGATACCAATAAGTAACCTTTTCTACTAGTAGATGGATGAATCCCCCACCGGTCATCACCCTGGCCACATAAGGACCTTGTGCTTGACCGCCACCCGGCCTCTTACGCGTTGATGGACTGCCACCCAGCCACTTACACTTTCATAGACCGTACCCCGGCCTGTCGCTTATGCCGACTCAATTAGATGGGCTTACTTCCCGAACATTGGGCAAGTAATCAATTCATTTATCAAAACAGCAACCTTGTTACGAATATAAAATACACCATAGAGCCGGATCCCTCAGGTTTTGAGCGAGTATTTAAATTCCCTTAAAAGGAAGATCTTAAATATAAAAATGAGTTTTGGGATCCGCTCTAACTTTTAAAAATCATTTTGAAGACTCGAAAACACTTTAAAGAGTGTTTGGAGTAAAACTGATTTAATGAAATAAATCAGTCCCGATATATTAGAAAATATCTGAATATTATTATTTAAATAATATTCCCACAAAGAATTATCTTTATAAAAATAATTGCAGTAAAAGTATTAAAACTTATACTTGAAACGAGTATTAAATAACCAAAGATACACTTATATGAAAGTATTATCTTTATTTGAATAATCGAAAATAAGTTTGATTATTAACACTTTATTCTCTAATGAAATAAAGAATATATTTCAGTAATAAGCGGAGTCATAATAACTCGAATGAATATTATAAATAATATTCATTAAATAAAATAAAGGAGTCATACATCCTCAAATGAATATCCAAGTAATATTCAATAATAATATAAACTGAGTCATAAGCCCTCGAATGAATATTCAAATAATATTCAAATAATAAAATAAACTGAGTCATAAGCCCTCGAATGAATATTCAAATAATATTCAAATAATAAAATAAACTGAGTCATAAGCCCTCGAATGAATATTCAAATAATATTCAAATAATAAAATAAAGGTATCGAATAAACCTTATTCGATCCATAGTTTTAAAAACTATATCCATATATATATATATATAAATAAATATATATATATATAATATACTCGGGAACATCGACTCCCGGTTTAGAAATATGTTCACCTTTTATCCCCTATACTAAGGGTATACGCAACTACTTGCTTATTTCTAGCATAGGTATTATGCAACTATAAGCATTGAAATCAACAGATAGATAACCAGATTACGAAACAGACATGCATATATACCATATTAGCATGCTCCAATATATCGCAAAATTTGCTAATAACAATCATGCAATATCACAAGATAATGCATATACATATATTTACATCACAACAACAGTATAACGGGTAGAAAACTTGCCTGAGCGACTGGGGGTTACGAATGGCTCGGGACGAGTCTGGTAACCTATAAACAACAAGTAAGTTGGAATTAAACCAAAGTCACTTGTAAATCTATACTTTAACTAACTTAGACTCTAACGCTTGTTTTGCGTTCACTGATTCGCTTAAGTCACTCGGGTACCCTCGGCTCCACCATTTTTAATAATTTAACCTTTACGAGTTTTAAAGCGATTCCTTCGCGAGTGTCTTACCAACTGCCTAACACACTTACCATAAATGTTTCATACATTAATTAACCCTTTTTGGTCTTTAACCTATGTTTCAAAGTAAGGTGAGGGAAAAAGTTTCGTTCGCAAAACGCCGTTACTTGAAACAGTCGTTTCTCCTAAACCGTTCATCGGAATCGAACGAACTACATATCAAAACGAAGCTTGTAACATGAGCTATCTAAAAATGGCAGTGGTCATAATCTAGCAGGGGGTTCTCGGGTCCTAATTCTATGCACAAAAACAGTCCAAAGAAAATCGGACGTTACGACGGCTATGTTTACGCGATTTCCAATATTTTAAACCATTCAAAACCATCCCAAATCAACCTCAAATCCAACATACAACCAACATCCATCCTTATCACATCATAACAACCCCAACCAATTCAATTTAATCATTCATTCTTATTCCTAAACTTAACTTTAATCATACTTAAGTTCTTTTAATCAAAACCACAACATTTACCATTCCATTTCACTACCATTTCAAATCCCAAACTCTAATCACAACAACAAGCTACAATATCATCCTACTAATCAAAATCATCTTATAATATATAGGAATCTAGGGTTTGGAGATGGTATACCTTCCTTGAAGTGGTGGGAGGAGCTAGGAAGCCTTAAGAAGCTTTGAGAAGTCTTAAGAATGCTTGGATCTTCAAGAAAAACAAGAAAAACTTCAAGTTAAAAACTTGAAAACACTATTCATTGTCTTCTTCTTTGATTAAATGAAGAAGATTGAGAAGGAATTGATGGCTTAAACTCATGATATAGCCCTAACTAAGCATGAAGATGATTAGGGAATTAACTCACCAATTTAGGAAGCTTGGATCTTGAATTTTTGAATTCTTGCCCATTTGCAATAGTAAAAGCCGAGAGCATGATGAACCATGCCTTGGTTTCTTTTTGATTTTGATGAAAATGATTTTGCTTGGCTTGGTTGGCTTGTTTTTGTGTTTGATTTAGTAAATTACCTAGTTGCCCTTGATTTTGTGTGGTTAAAAAGTCACCACATCTCCTTCCTTTTTTGTCATGCCTATGTCACCTTGCACATGTCATAATGCTCCCACTTGTCCACACCTTGTGGTTTGATGATGTCACAGTCCCTGGCTTCTTGTACAAGCTTGTCTCTTGGTCACTTATTTGTTTTACGGTTCGCTTATCTTTCGTTCTCGTTTATCGTTTGAGGGATCATACCCGGGATCTTATTACTTAGGTTCCCTTAACCTTTCTCAATATATTGTATTCCTTTTATGATCCTCTCTTATAATCCTTTAATTTAAATCCTTTTTATCCTGTTACCTTATACTCAATTCTCTCCGTATCTTGTGGATTTCCGGGAAAAATCAAAGTGTTCGGAATTGGATTCTGACGATCTTTACATACACTTATATACCACATAGAGTACTAATAATATCCCATAAGATCAATAACAGAACCCCTACATAGCGTGGCATGAAAAGTTTTCTCGTTCAGCAAAAACACTATTCATAAGGGTTTCAAAATTTCTCAAAAATTGGGGTTATTACAAAGACTAGAGATCTCGACAAGCCAAATTCTCCTAAAGATAACTCAGAGACCTCTACAAGTCAAATTAAATATGGAGTATTAGATATCTCGATAAGCCAATTTACTTATCGAGATGTCAAGTTCTCTATAGACCAAATAGAGATCTCGAGGTAAAATCTCAAAGTATAATTTGTAGACCAGTTCAATATCCAAGATTTACAATCAACAAACAATCCAACCAGCTGGATTGACAAGTCTTCAAAAAGTAGCTTGAAGAGTGTACAAGATCAAGGGTGAAGATTAACTAGACAAAGGAAGATCAAAGTAAACACAGGGTGCTAAGATATTCTAAGCCAGAAATGGAAGATATATTTTTCCTAAAATGGAAATGACAAGTGACATATTACTAAAGTTAATAGCATATCTTATTGTACACTGTGTAAAACAACAGTTAACTAAATTATAAATTTAACACTGGTCCTTCAGTTAGTAGTAACAATTTATATAGAAAATCTTGTAATGCTCTCAAGAAGAAGCTAGGCTCTTTATCAACAAAGAGCCTAGAAATTTTGTAACAAAACATTCTTAATTTTAATATAAAATTAAGTGAGTTTCAAAAAGATATGTGTTCTTTATTATTGCATGTTTAATTTCTGTGAGTAACACACTTCACTACAAGATTTGATTTACCTTGTTCACAATCATGAATAGTTCAAGAAAATCATAAAAATATAAAAACACATTCACTCCACCCCTCTGTGTGTAATTCATTTCCTAGCAAGTGGTATCAGAGTAAAATCTGAAAGTAAACAGATTCAAGATCTTGGAAGAATGAATTCATAGAAAATCAGTAGCATCAAAATTCCTACATTTGATAAAGCTAACTACACTCTTTGGAAAAATAAAATGTTTTTGTTTATCAGGATGGCCAATCCACTCTTTATTCAGACTCTCAAAAATGGGCCCTTCACTCCTATGGTTAGAGTTGAAGAATCAACAGATGGTGATATGGTCATTCCAGCTCATTATGCTCCAAAAGACCCTTCTGAGTACACAAAGCCTGAAAAAGAGAAAGTTTCCCTGGATAGTGGTTTACAGCTGATATTGATAGAGTCACTTGACAATGTAATGTACAACAACATTGTCAACTGTGACACTGCCAAGCAAATCTGGGAAAAGACTAAAATACTCTGTGAGGGAACTGAGGAAGTTAGATCTAATCAAAGAAGGATACTGATTTCATAATATGAGGGTTTCATGGCCAAGCCAAAAGAAAGTATCACTGATGTGTTTGAAAGGTTCAATAAGCTGATAAATGACTTGCAGCTCCATGACAAATACTATGAAGCTGAAGAGGTGAACTAGAAGTTTTTGCTCACACTCCCTGATCATTTGGAACAGAAAATCTCAGCAATCAGAGAAGGGAGAGATCTAAGCAGAATAACACTGGATGATTCTGATAATGATGAAGATGAGGAAGTTGGAAATTATGCTTTAATGGCCTTGGAGCAAGGAGAATCATCCTCATCAAAATCACAGGTACCAACTCTCACTACCATTGATTTAAATGTGAGTCAATATAAGGAAACTGTAGAAAAGATGAGCACAAAAATGTTTCACATACATACAAGTCTGGTTGCTGCTAATAAAGAAGTTAGCAGACTAACAAAGATAAATGAGAAGTTTGAAAGTGAGAAATAAGAAGCTGAATTGTTATTGGTGGATCTTGAAACTGTAAGACAAGAAAATGCATATCTGAAGAACAAGCTCAAGTGTGCAAGTGAGATTGAAGCAGTGCTAAGGGAAAAGCTGGAAAATAATGAAGTTAAATTGAAATCCTTCAAGAATGCATCTGAGTTATTTGGACAGTACCATGAGAAAAATAAGCCATGTGCAAACATTGCTATTGGTCTTGACTATGATGCCTTGAACATCAAGAAGAAGAATATAGGTGACAAAGGGAAAACAACAGAAACTGAATATGTTCCAACCATCCTGAAAAAGGTTGATTCACCTATGTTCAAGGCATGTGAGATCAACTTCAGTGAAGAAGAGTTAATTATCAAGTAAGAAATTGTTGATGAAGACAATGAGAAGAAAGATGCAGAAGCAACTCAATCCTTTAAAACTGAAGAGAAGCTCATGGATAATCAAAGCTCCAAGACACCTGTCAAAGAGACCAAGACCGAAGATGCAAGAAAGAAGAAGAAAAAAAGAAATTAGAAAATTGGGATAAACAAAAGTAATAATTTTTCTTATGTTGCAGATGCTCCAAGAAAGAAGTGTGAAAAATGTAGCTCTGTAAATCATCTAACTCACCTTCGTAAAAAGGTTGTTAGCAAGCCAACTGAAGGAACCTGCAAATACAATGAAGCAGATGCAAATGATCCATATTTGTTCTATGACAAGTTTGACCGTATCCCTTGCAACTTGAAAGTGATGAAAAGTTGTCAAAAACTAAGAGTAGACCTCAAGGAAACAAAAATTGGGTCTACAACAGATATGGAAACTGCACAACAGTCATTGAATTCTATTTTATCTGAAACAACTCATTCTACTTCTGCTAAATCAGTTAACAAGAAGAAAGTACCTAACACTGCTTGGGTTGCTAAACACACTTAAAACTTATTGTGTGCGGGGAAAAGTGAAGGAGGTCGTATGGATCATTGACAGTGGATGTTCCATAGATATGACAGGTGATAAGTCACTGCTATCACAGTTTGAGGAGAAGGTTGACCCTTTGGTGACCTTTGGAGAAAATAACAAAGGATTCACAATGGGATATGGAAAGATTGTTTCTGAAAATGTTGTCATTGATGATGTAGCAATGGTAGAAGGTCTTGAAGTGAATCTTCTCATTTTCAGTTTTGAAGTCTTAATCAACAAAGAAGAATATACTTTTATCAGCAAGAAAACTGGCGAAATTGCTCTGAAAGGGGAAAGAAAAGGAAGCTTATTTATTGCAGACTTGGACTCAACAAATAAGGATGGAATTTGTTGCTTCTACACCAAGGCATCAGAAGAACAAAACAAGCTATGGCATAAGAAGTTGTCTCACCTGAATTTCAAGGCAATTAACACCTTGGTCAAAAAGGAGTTAGTAAGAGACATGCCTAAACTGGAGTTTGCTCAAGTTGAAGTTTGTGAAGCTTGTCAGAAAAAAATGAAAAGATCAAGTCACAAGTTAAAAACTGTGAATTCCATAAGTGCACCATTGTAACTTATTCACATGGACTTGTTTGGACCAGTAAACGTCTTATCTCTTTCAAGAAACAAATATGCACTTGTGATGGTGGATGATTTCTCAAGATACACATGAGTGGAGTGCATGCACTCTAAGGATGAGACTCCACACATCATAATTGAGCACATTAAGAAGATAGAAAAAAGGCTGAAGATCACAATTATGTAAAAAGATTGAGAAGTGACAATGGAACAGAATTCAGCAATACAATATTGAATGAATTCTGCCAAAATAAAGGCATTGTTCAAGAATTTTCAGCTGCTAGAACACCTCAACAAAATGGAGTAGTTGAAAGGAAGAACATAACATTAGTTGAAGCTGCTAGAACAATGCTGCAAGATGCCAAGTTACCAACAAGTTTCTGGGAAGAGGCTGTTAAAACTGCATGTTACACTCAGAATATATATCTCACTAACAAGGCACATGGCAAATCACCATACTCATTCATGTCTAATAGAAAGCCTACTGTAAAACATCTTCATGTGTTTGGAAGCAAGTGTTACATTTTGAAACACAACTCTAAAATATGTGGGAAAATTTGACTCAAAAGTTTTTGAAGCAATTTTTCTGGGATATTCATTGGAGAGAACTGCCTACAAGGTCTATTTGATAGATCAAAAGAAGATTATGGAAAGCACATATGTGACTTTTGATGATGACAAGTGTCCAGGCTTGGAATGCCTTGATAAAATTAAAGTTGAAGCCCTTGCATTTGAAAACCTCAACATTGACAGTGATTCTGACGGAGAAGAAGAAGTTGATGCACAATAGATGATAAATGAAGAGAGTACTCAACAGGAAAATCATGAGAATGGAAGCTCATCTCAAACATGTTGAGTGGCATTTATGACACTTTATTACGCTCCGTAAATCTTTGAATTGGTATATTTGTACTCAAGTTATTGGTGTTTTTACGTGTTTTTGTAGTTTTTTTATATTGCAGGCATTTTCCAGGTAATCGGGTAAATTAGCATGGTTGTAGTGCTAATTTGGTGTTTGGATGGTGTTGGAATAAAGGCTCGTGAAAAGACCAGCTCAAATCAGCAAGGAGAAAGAAGAAGTCAGAATTTTATTCAGAAGGACGGCGCGCCCGCGCTGGTCAAGCGCGCGCCCGCGCCCAAAGAGCAGAAACTCAGCGCGGCCGCGCGCTGCGCCAGGTCGGGGTAGCAGAATTCTGTTTCTATTAGGATTTTGAGAGTTTGAAGCCCTGGTCAATTCTACAGCATATATATACATAAATAAAGAGATTTTAAATTAGATGAGACATACAAAAGCTAAGAAAAATGAGTAAAGAAGACCGGAAAGCACAATTCAACCAAGGAGGAGAAGATCTAGTTTATTCTTGTGATTCTTTGTTTAAGTTGTAACGTTGGATGCTAGTTTTCTTATTCTTGAACCTTTACTTGTGTTTCGTACTTGGTTTTATTAAGTATAAAGACTACGTTTATTATACCATGCTTTCATCGGAACCCACGTTGATGATGAGTCCGATTATGGGCTAATAATTATCGTGGGGTTCTAGCGGATTTATTTATGGATTTCTTTAGTTAATTTGTTTCGATGCCTTGGTGTGTGGTGATTGTGTGATAACCTAGTATTGGTTGTGCTTATTCGTCTTATGAGCGTCGCGAACTTATAAGATAGGGTGTTAATTCTTAATGAAGCGAAAGTGAATTTAAGGATTTAGAACTTGTCATGCTAGCATAGGTTATGTGTTATTGTTATGCATAATTTGTAGGTAATTTTAACCATCTTACTTTCCCTATGTAATCATAATAGATAACTTGTGCATTAAACCGTTATGTTGTCCAATTCTATAGACATGTAGGGTCTCAATATAATTGGTGTCTATTTAGATTCTATCTCTTTTGTGGATGTCTGGTAGTATGGTACTCATACAACGAAAGTTGACATTTATAAGTTTCATTTTATCTGATTAGTTTCATCACCATTACATGCTAAGGTTAAGAATGAAAAAGCTATTGAATGAAGTACTTAATGAAGTTAGAATCCCATATTTGTGTCATATATTATTCAACTTTCTTTACTCTCTTTAGTTAATGTTCTCTAGTATAATTCTCATTAGTTAATCATAGTATAATTAAAAATCAATTTATTTTTTGTCTTAGCATTGAATAATAGTCATATCATTGTTGTATAGGTGCATAAATCACAAAGTTAGCCTAATTCAGTCTTTGTAGGATCGAATTAGAAATAATTCTTTATTACTTGTGAACGCGTATACTTGCGTGAATTTTAGTGCGTATTTAGCGACTAACAAGTTTTTGGCGCCGCTGCCGAGGACTGTAGTGTTAACTTTTAGTTTATGCCTGTCATCAGTGATCGTTAAGGTTAATTGACTCGGACATTGTTACTTACCTACTCTTTTTCTTTATCGTGTTTCAGGTACTCTAGCGAGCGTGTATGCATACGCGTTCGCGGGCTTGTAAGAGAACTCTAAATCAAGCCGAGAAAGAAGCTGTAGTGATTCGAAGGGAAGTTTTTGAGGACGAAGAAAAAGTAGAAGAAGAAGAGAAAGTCGAGGAACCAGCTCTAGTAGTGATGGGAGATCAAGTAGAAAATCCTAAGGCTCTAATGGACTATTCTCATCCTAAGATCAATGAAATTCAGTCGAGCATCATCAGACCAGCTATATCGGCTAATACTTTTGAGATCAAGTCAAGCACGATTCAGATGATACAGAACTCAGTTCAGTTTGGGGGTTCTCCTACAAAAGACCTCAACATGCACATCAGGGATTTTAGCTAGATCTACGACACTTTCAAGTTCAATGGGGTAACTGAAGATGCTATCAAGTTGTGACTCTTCCCATTCTCTCTAAGGGATAAAGCAAAGTGCTGGTTACATTCTCTACCACCAGGGTCTATCACCACATGGGGGGATCTTGCTCAAAAGTTTCTCACTAAATTCTTTCTGATGGCGAAGACTGTTACAATCAGGAATGCTCTTACTCAGTTTGCTCAGCAAAATGGAGAATCTCTGTGTGAGGCTTGAGATCAATATAAGGAGATGTTAAGGAAGTGCCCATTTCATGGCATGCCTGATTGGATGATTATAAACTGTTTCTACAATGGTTTGGGCGCTTAGTCTAGACCTATGCTCGATGCAGCATCAGGAGGAGCTCTGTGGGTTAAAAGCTCCAATGAAGCTTATGAATTGATCGAACTGATGGCTGCATATGAATACCAGAATCCTTCTCAGAGGCTAACTCAGGGCAAGATAGCAGGAATTATGGAGTTAGATGCAGCAACTGCTATAGCTTCCCAACTTAAAGCATTGACGATAAAAGTGGACTCTTTGGAGAATTATAGAGTTAATCAAATCTCTAGTGTTTATGAGCTTTGTGCGGGGGTGCATGAAACTGAGCAGCGCGCTATTTCTTGTGAATCAACTCAATTCATGAGCAACTTTCAGAGATCACAACAACAAGCTCCAGCCACTTATCATCCAAATAATCGCAATCATCCTAACTTCAGCTGGAGTAATAATCAGATGGCAGTGCAATAATATTATCATCCATACACAGCAAGGCAGTAGAGCCCTCCTGGTTTTCAGTAACCGCAATATGCCCCTAAGCAACAACTTCAACTTTAGCAGCTACCGGAAGCTAATGAAAAATCTGAATTAGAGGAGTTGAGCCTCATGTGCAAGAGCCAAGCTATGTCTATCAAGACCTTGGAGAATCAGATTGGGAAAATTGCTAATATATTACTGAATCATCAACCTGGCACGCTTCCAAGCGATACTGAAGTGTCAGGCAAGAAGGAAGCTAATGAGTATGTGAAGGCAATTATATTGAGGTCTGGTAAGGTGGCAAATCCTGACAAAGTAAAGACTCCAGAATCTGAAGTTGAGGCTGAAGAATAAGAAGCGTAGAAGGAAGCAGAAGTGGAACCAAGGAAGACTACTATTGAGCACACTCTTCCTGAGGGTAATATAGGGGAGAAACAGATCTATCCTCCACCTCCTTTTCCTAAGAGGTTGCAAAAGAAAAAGCTGGATAAGTAGTTTGAGAAGTTTTTGGAGGTGTTCAAGAAACTTCACATCAACATACTTTCGCTGAAGCTCTTGAACAAATGCCTAGTTACGCGAATTGATGAAAGGTATTCTCTCTATAAAGGTGAAGCTTGATGACTTAGAGACCGTTTCTCTCACGGAGGAATGCAGTGCTGTGCTGCAACAGAAGTTGCCTCTGAAGCTTAAAGATCCTGGAAGCTTCTCTATTCCATGCACCATTAGAAAGGTGTCATTTGACAAGTGTCTATGTGACTTGGGAGCTAGCATCAATCTGATGCCCTTGTCAATCTTCAAGAGGTTGAACTTGCTTGATCCAAAGCCTAATTATATGACTTTACAGTTGGCCAACCGTTCTATTACATATCTGCGAGGTATTGTGGAGGATGTCTTGGTCAAGATGGATAAACTCATCTTCCCTGCTGATTTTATAATTCTTGATTTCAAGAAGGATAAAAAGATTCCTATAATATTGGGAAGACCTTTATTGGCTACTGGTCGAACCTTGATAGATGTGCAGAAGGGTGAGCTCACCATTCGAGTGATGGATTTAGATGTAACTTTTAATATGTTCAATCCCATAAAGTTCCCTACGGAAAATGAGGAGTGCCTAAAAGTGGAGTTGGTTGATTCTGTGGTTACTTCAGAACTTGATCAATTTCTAAGGTCTGATGCCTTAGAGAAGGCCTTGTTGGGGAATTTCGATAGTAAAGATGATGAAGGGGATGAACAGTTGCAATTTTTGAATGCTTCTCTGTTAGTCGCTAATAATACTGGCAAGTATACGAGTTCGCAAGTAGTATAGAATCTTTTCTAGTTCATTCCCAGAGAGACTGTATTGGTTAACTAATTAATCCACGCACTTAAGCAACAATGTATGGTTATTATTCAATGCTAAGACGATAACAAATTGAGGTTGTTATAACAAAGAACTAAACTAACAATTATAACTATGAGATTAATATTGACTGAATTAATATATATGACAAACATGGGATTCTAACTTCATTAAATACTTCATTCAATAGCCTTATTGTTCTCAACCTTAGCATACAATGGTGATGAGACTAATCAGACAACACGAAACTGATAAGCGCCAACTTTCGTTGCACGAGTACCATACTACCAGACATCCACAAAAGAGATAGATGCTAAATAGACACCAATTATATTGAGACCCCATATATATATAGAATTTGAAAATATAACGGTTTAAGCACAAGTCATCTATCTTGATTACACAGGGCAAGTAAGATGGTTAAAATTACCTACGAATCATGCAGAACAAATACATGAACCTATGCTAGCATGGCAAGTTCTAAATCCTTAAATTCACTGTCGCTTCATTAAGAATTAACACACTATCTTATAAGTTTGCGACGCTCATAAGAGGAATACGCACAACCAATACTAGGATATCATGCAATCATCACACACTAAGGCATCAAAACAATTTAACTAAAGAAATCTATAAGTAAATCCGCTAGAACCCCACGATAACGATTAGCCCATAATCGGACTCAACATCAACATGGGTTCCAATGAAAGAATGGTATAACAAACGTAGTCTTTATAACGAATAAATTAAACCATGTACAAAACAAGAGTAAGGTTCATAAGTAAGAAAACTAGCATCCAAATACAACTTAAAACAAAGATTAACAAGTAAAAACAAAATCTTCTTCATCTTCGTTGAATCATGCTAAAAAGGGTCTTCTCACGGCTCTCCTTGCGCTCTGGTATGTCTCTCTCATGAAAATGTTTTTATTTGAATATATATAGCATCCCTTTGTAATCTGGAAGTCTCCCCATTTAGAATCGAATTAGAATCAGGATTCATATTATTTGCACCGGCGCGGGCGCGCGCTATCACAGCACGGGCGCGTTGCCTTTCTGGAATCCTGGCACGGTTTGAGGTATGCATTTTTAGGTGATGCATCTACTTTGCCAGTTATTATTGCATATGACCTTTCAGGTAGCGATGAGGAAAAGCTTTTGAGAATTCTTAGAGAATTCAAATCGACAATTGGCTGGACTATAGCAAATATTAAGGGAATCAGCCCTTCGTATTGTATGCACAAAATTCTGCTAGAGGAAGGAATCAAGCCTAATGTTAAGCAACAGAGAAGGCTAAATGCGATCATGAAAGAGGTTGTGAAGAAGGAAATCCTTAAGTGGCTGGATGCAGGGATCATCTACCTTATTTCTGACAGTTCATGGGTGAGCCCAGTTCAGTGTGTACCGAAGAAAGGAGGTATCATTGTGGTTGCTAATGAGAAGAATGAGCTTATTCCTACACGAACAGTCATGGGGTGGAGAGTTTGCATGGATTACAGGAAGCTGAACAAGGCCACAAGAAAATATCACTTCCCTCTGCCATTTATTGATCAGATGCTTGACAGACTGGCTGGGCATGAGTACTACTATCTTCTGGATCGTTATTGTGGTTATAATCAAATCTGTATTGCTCCATAAGATCAGGAGAAGACTACTTTTACTTGTCCATTTGGTACTTTCGCCTTTCGAAGAGTTTCTTTTGGATTACGTGGAGCACCGACCACATTTCAGAGATGCATGATGGCTATCTTTTCTGATATGATTGGTCAGAATTTGGAGGTGTTCATGGAAAATTTCTCTGTGTTTGGTGATTCATTTGATGAGTGCTTGCAGAATCTAGGTGACGTTTTCAAGAGGTGTGTTGAGACCAATTTGGTTCTCAATTGGGAGAAATATCACTTTATGGTGTGACAGGGCATCATTCTTGGGCACGAGGTCTCTAGTAATGATCTTGAGCTGGACAAATCCAAAGTGGGGGTCATCAAAAATCTTCCCCCACCAATTTTCGTTAAGGGGGTTCGCAGTTTTCTTTGTCATGCGGGCTTCTACAGGCGATTCATCAAGGACTTCTCAAAAATTTCTAAACCTTTGTGCAATCTTCTGGAGAAGGAAGTTCCGTTTAAGTTTGATGACGAGTGCATAGCTGCTTTTGAGTTCTTAAAGAAGAGTTTAATCACGACACATGTCATAACTGCACCCGATTGGAGTGAGCCTTTTGAGATGATGTGTGATGCAAGTGACTATGCAGTTGGAGCAGTTTTTGGGCAGAGAAAGAACAACATATTTCATGTGGTCTACTATGCTAGTAAGACCCTAAATGCTCAGCTAAATTATACTACTACGGAGAAGGAAATTTTGGCTATCATCTATGGTTTTGAGAAATTTCGATCTTATCTGCTTGGGATGAAGGTGACAGTTTTCATTGATCACGCTGCTATTCGATATCTCATCTCGAAGAAGGACTCGAAGCCTAGTTTGATCAGATGGGTTCTTTTGCTTCAAGAATTTGAATTAGAGATCAAGGACAGAAATGGGACTGAAAATCAAGTCGCTGATCATCTCTCGCGCTTAGAAGATCTAAGTGCAACTTCACTAGATAAGATATTAATCAATGAGACTTTTCCCGATGAGCAGTTGTTTGGAGTGCAAGAGGAAGAACCGTGGTTTGCAGACATTGTGAACTATCTTGTGAGTAATATAAGGCCTCTCGACTTATCATACACTCAAAGGAAGAAGTTTCTGGATAAAGTGAAGTGGTATATGTGGGATGAGCTGTTTCTTTTTTGATAAGGAGCTGACCAAATCATTAGGATATGTATTCCTTACATTTAAATGGGGGGGATCTTGCGAGATTGCCACTCAACAGCTTATGGAGGACATTATGGTGGATAAAAGACAACAACTCGTATTCTTCAAGTAGGTTTCTTTTGGCTGACCTTGTTTAAAGATGCTCATCAATTCATTTTGAAATGTGATTGATGTCAACGTGTGGGTAATATGTCCAATAGGGATGAGATGCCTCTTAATGTGCTTCTCGAGATTGAAGTCTTCGATATTTGGGGAATTGACTTCATGGGGCCATTTGTCTCATCTTGTAATAATCAATATATCTTGTTGGCGGTTGATTATGTGTCGAAATGGGTTGAAGTTAAGGCGTTTCCAATGAATGATGTGAAATTAGTTCTTAATTTTCTTCACAAGCAGATATTCAGAAGATTTGGAACTTCAAGAGTCGTAATCAGTGATGAAGGGTCGCATTTTTCCAATCGTAAGTTCACTGCTATGATGCAAAGGTATAATGTGAATCATCGTATTACTACGGCTTATCATCCTCAGACAAATGGTCAAGCCGAGGTATCTAACAGAGAGATTAAACGCATTTTAGAGAAGGTTTTGTGTCCATCAAGGAAAGATTGGTCTTTGAATCTTGACAAAGCTATTTGGGCGTATAAAATAACATACAAGACTCTATTGGGAATGTCACCGTTTCAGTTGGTTTATGGTAAAGGGTGTCATTTCCCGGTGGAGCTAGAGCATAAACCGTATTAGGCTTTGAAGAAGTTGAATTTGGACTTGGATGCAGCTGGAAAGAAGAGGATGCTTCAATTGAATGAACTCGACGAGTTTCGACTTCAAGCTTATGAGAACAACAAAATGTATAAGGAGAAAGTCAAGAGGTGGCACGATAGGGGTCAAATGCTCAAATCTTTTGTGCCAGGGCAACAAGTTCTTTTGTTTAACTCCCGTCTCTGTCTTTTTCTTGGAAAGTTAAAGTCAAGATGGCCAGGGCCATTTATTGTCAAAACTGTGTTTCCACATAGAGCGGTGGAGATTTTTGAGAATGATCCGGACCAAACATTCAAGGTAAATGGTCAGAGGTTGAAGCATTACTATGGTGACATGATAAATCGTGAGGTGGTTAGTGCCGTTTTATTATCCGTTTGATCTCGCATTTCTACATCAAGCTATTGACATAAAACAAGCACTTATTGGGAGGCAACCCAAGTTTGTTATACATTAGTAGGTAGAGAAAGCAAGAAGAAAAGAGAAAAACACAAAAAAATCAGAAAACAAAAAATTTTAGGGCCAACTTCAGAAGCTAAGCGCGCCCACGCTAATCTAGCGCACGACCACGCTGAAATTCCAGAAACCAAGTGCGCCCACGCTGATCTAACGCGCGGCCGCCCCGATTTGGCAGAAGGTGAGCGCGCCCGCGCTGGTCTAGTGTGCGGCCGTGCTGGGGCCCCGAATCAGAAAAAAAATAGCAGTTTGTGAAGAGAAAATTGGGGTTTTTAATAGAAAATAAATTTCCACCCGATTTTTACTCTTCCACGTCCCAAATTTCCCTCTCCAAATCAAACCCATTATTCCCACTATTTCCATAATCAATTCTCACTTTTATTCCATATCTAATTATCTTCTCACCTCCTAGATATACATACACTTATACACAAACTTCTCCACCACTTCACAAATTCTCAAACACTTAACTTTCATTCTCTCTTATATAATCCCAATGGCACCCAAGAGACAAAGAGTTCAAGTAAGCAGCAGCACCACCGATTCTTCGAGTGCGGGTGGTGTGAGGCCGAGGTTTTGAACTCCCGAGGTTGAAGCGGAGTATACGAGGCTTCTCTCGAAGCCTATAGTGAAGGAGCGAGGTTTTCTTCCATCAGGGAAGGATGGTAAGTTGTTGGAGATGATCTTGGAGATGGGCTGGGTTCCTTTTTGCGAGGCACCCGCTGCTATGCCCATGAGTGTTGTTCGAGAGTTTTATGCTAATGTAAAGGCGGAGAAGAACGGTTTCACTGTGGTTAGGGGGATGACTGTGGATTATAGTGCTGATGCGATAAGGAGGGTGATTGAGCAGCCCGCGAGGAAGCCCGGGTAGAACACTTGGAACGATAAGACTCTACAAGACTTTGATCTGGATCTGATTGTTGCTACTTTGTGTGTGCCTGAGACTCATTGGAAATTCAAGAGGGGCATGACTGATTATTTCACGTTCTCTGCCTCGTGCATGAATAGGTTCTCACGTGCTTGGAATTCATTTATATGTGCTAACATCATGCCATCTTTTCATTTGCATGAGATTACTGTGGAGCGTGCTCGTCTATTGTGGGGTATTCTTCAAGGGGACTATGTGGATCTTGGGATGGTTATTTACCAGGGTATTTCGAGGTTCTTGAGAAGAGGCACTACGGGTTCTATACCCTATACATCCGTTGTGATGAAGTTATGCGGGGCAGTTGGTGTTCATTGGCCCGCACATGAGCAGCTGCAGCTTCCCAATGCTCCAATCGACAGTTCGACGCGGTTGAACATGACAGAGTGGTATGGTGGGAGTCCTGATCCTAAGGGGCTTGGCTATTCTTATGACCATCTTCCAGGTGGAAGGCCAGTGGATCAGACATTTGCTGGTGGGACTTCGCAGGCTCGTCGAGCAGCATGGAGAGCTCAGTTGGGAGAGGAGGCTGATCCTTCATGATCGCAGCAGCAGCAACAGAAAGAGGAAGCAGGAGCTGATGTTGGAGCTGGTTTGTGCACGACGCAGTATAGGCGTCTAGCGTGGAGCATGGATGCGATGCATGACATCCATAATCGGTTTGCACGTGATCTCACCCAGGCACTATGGACTGCATTCAGAGCCACAAATTTTGACATTCATGGTCAGTATTTGGTGAGGATTCCATGTATCCACCTCTAGACACGCTTGACATTCCACCCGTTGAGGGTGATGATCCTGATTCCGAGTAGGTATGCCTGATTCCTTACTATTACCTTCACTGAGGACATTGAATATTTTAAGTTTGGGGGTAGTAGTTGAAGGAATTGTTAGGTCACACACACTGTAGAAGGGGGGTTGAATACAGTGTATAGCACAATCAAATCGAATTCAAAGAACACAAGTAACAGAAAACAAACTTTATTAAACTCTGTTGCAATGTAGAACTGTCCTCTCTCAGTGATTATCAAAATATCACGAGAGCTGCTAGGGTTACAATGAATATTATTCTCGATAATGATAACACTTTTAGTGTAAAACCTATGTTTGTGTTTATATACTACACAGTTACAAGATAATCGCTAATTGATATGGAATATAATTCTGTTTCCTAAAATATATCAATCAAATATCTTTTCTTCCAAGTATTCTATTCTTCATAGAATTCCTTCTTCATGCATATCTCTTCTTGTATTTGTCTTGATCTTCTTTCCTTTCAATCAGCCGCCTTCCTTATCTGAAAGTCTCCTTAAGTCCTGATATTATCTCCTGATAAATATCTCCTGATAACTTAAGTTCTGACAACCTAAGTTCTGACTTCAGTATAAGTGCTGATTTCCAGTTAAGTACTGATTTGTCCTGTTTAAGTAAGATCCGAAAACTAAACACAAATCATATTAGATATGAGATTATCAAATATATCTAACAATCTCCCCCGACTTGTAAATTAGCATAATATACAAGTTTAACATATATTTGATGTTGTCAAAAACATTAAGTACAAATGCATGAGAATTTGACTAGATAACTACAACTTGCCGTCCTTAAAGTTTTACCAACTTTAACTTCTGATAACAACTTTAGTCTGTATACACATTAGAATTTGAACAGTTGTAGATCTTGACTTGGCTTCAATTACTGATCTCTTCAATGTCAGGATTTGTTCTGAAATAGTTCTTTAACAAACATCTCTCAGCATATTTGAGTTCATCAATTATTCTCGTTTTAACATTCTTCAATTCAACTGTATCTTCACCAATTTGAAAGATAGCAGCCCTGAGATCATTTATTTTAGCTTTCCTTATCTCCTGATCCAGTCTGATCAAATATACCTTGTCAGACTCAAGATTGAATTCTACAGCCTTATAACCCAGAAAGGTAGTTATAATCTTAGTAGAGTTAGGCTTCATCTCGACAATATCACCCTTATGATCTCTATACTTAGGACAGTATGTGCTGTCAGACCTTACAGAATAAAGCTTCTTATGTCTCTGAATTTGAGTCTTCAAATAATTTGCAGCACTATCTATTAATCTGTTCTTCATTTGAAGTAAGAATAAAACATGTTCTAGTTCCTCATAGTACTTCAGTGGTATAGCATTCTGCCTAATATGGTAAACCCTTCCATCTGTCATGAAGTATAACAAGATGTGTTCTTTCAAGAAGGTATGGTAAACCATCTGTACAGATTCAAGCTGATTTAATCTTTCAGGAGTTGCTCCAACACTTGGTTCACTTAAGGAAGTTGGATCATTGGTTGTGTTCTGCACTTTTCTTTCATCAGAACTACCCAATCCAGATTTATCTTTTGCTTCCTTTCCAGTAACCACTCTTGCTTCAAAATCACTTGCTGCAGTCTTTAAAGGTTGAGTCTGTTTGGCTTTAGTGAATCCCGGTAGGAGTAGCTTTGAGGATTTAACATGAACAATGTCAGAGGTTTCCTTTGACTTATCTTCTGATATCAAACCAACTTAAGCTATGTTAGAGGTTGCTTGCTTCAGTGTCATATCAAAACTTACAATATCTTGACTCTGAACAACTTGAGCCATGTCAGAGGTTGTTTTAGAAATCTTCCTTCAAACCAGAGTAAGATTAGCATCTTCATCAGATATTTCTTCATCCATAGGAGGCACATAAACCTTTACAGGTTCTCCAACTTTTTCTTTGCCCTTGGACCTTGGATCTATCTGCAATTGTGATTTGGCCTTGGTTGCCACATGATTTGTCCTTTCATTTATCACAATGCCTTTAGCCGTAGGAAGTTTCTTTTCAACAACAGAAGCTTCAGATTTGGAGATGAATTTTTCCAACCGAAGTCTAGCTTCTTCTTCCTTTAGACTCTCAAAGTCCATTCCTGGATTTTCTTTCAGAAATAACTGTCTTGAAATTTCCTCATAAAGTTCCAAAAGTTCATCAAAACTTATCCTTTTACCAGTATCAGAAGTTATTCTTCTCCCAGTATTAGAACTTGTTCTATGACTTGTAGTTCCAGCTTTACTTGATGAATGATCTTTACCTTAACCATGACCTCCACCCATTCCAGAGTTTCCCGGGTCATTACCATCATCCTTTCCCTTCAGTGTCTTAGCATGTTTGCATTTGGACTTAACTACTTTCTCCCCCTTCTTGGCATCGACAGGTAAAAGAAGAGAGACAAGCAATTCCATTGAGGATTGGATCTCATTGAGTTGAGATTGATGAGAAGCTTGATTTTTCAAAATTTCATCAATCTGAGACTATTGCTTCTCTTGGGTTTTTCTCAATGTAGGCAATTCTGTCAAAGGTAGGTTTGAAAAACATCTTCTTGTCCAGCTTGACAACTGTATCTTGCTGATTCAAGATTCTTAAATCTTGTCCACCTTGGCCTGAGTTACAGATTTTTGACCTTGAAGGTGCCTTATACTAAGTTCAGTAACTCTTAGCTGTGTCTTGAAATCATCATTGACTAGCATCTCATCAGCTTTTGCCAAGTGCTGAGCAAGAATCTTTTCAGAAGGAACAAAACTGACAGAGTTCCATTCTTTAGTCCACTCCTGTCCTCTAAGAGTTTTAATCCAAGGGACTACTTCTTCCCCTGTAACAAACTTCTTGACTATCTCAGCTTGTGAAGGAGCTCGTAGAGGTGCATGTCCAAAAGGACTAGCTACATCAGCATCTGCATTTGTAGCAGCATTACCCGTATCATCAACATTTGCAGCATCAAAACTTACAGAGTCAACATCTTCAGCATCCTCTGATAAAAGAACAGTATGAGAGGCTATGGAGGCTTCAACATCATCCTCTAAGTCCTGATCTCCAACTAAGTTCTGATCAACAGCCATATTCTGATGCTCACCTAAAATCTGATCTGCAGTATCTAGATGCAGAGAAGGTGTTGTAGGCAATTCTGGATTAAAATCAGCATCATGAATTGGTGTTGTTGGCGGAGTGACTTGAGTTGGTGGAGCTTTTAGATTCAAAACCTGAGGCACTTCCAAGTTATGGATGTTAATTTCATCACTTGGCCCCTGGTTATCAGCATGTACTGGAGATACTGGAGGTGTAGAATATGAGTAGTTTCTGGCTCATGTAGTGGAGAGAGATGAGTTGCATGAAGGTCTGGATCAACACTAGGAGAATTGTGAGCTTCAATAGGGTCTTGTAAGACCAGAGATTCCCGACCCCCTTCCTTAGCTGCTGCTTCCATTCCTTTACCGGAATCTTCAGGCCTTTTTGCCAATGATTTGAATCTTTTAGCTTTTGAGGAGTCTTTAGGAGCTGTATCATCACAATTACGCGTTCTAAGCCTTTTTTGGGGCCTAGAACTCTCAATATCAACATCCTTCTGAGAAGAGACCTTCTCATCTTCTAGAACAACAAGTTCTGATACAGGAACCTGTTTCTCATCATCTGATTCATCTCGCAGAATGAATCTCCTTCTCTTCTGTTGTGTCTGAGGTACTTTCTTAGTCCTCTTAGGTTTGGAAGATGAAAGCTGCACTATAGGAGCTGAAGGTTGAGGTTGAGAAGTTTGAGGCGGTTGAGTAGAGGTGGTAGGTGTTGATGGATGAGGTTCAGATGGTTGAACATCATGATATAGTGCAGTGTATTTAACTGGATAGTAGGTTATTAAGGCTTGTTTGACAGATATAGGAATTAGGAGGGGTCTTAACACAGCCTTCTTATTATCAGTAGATAATAAGTCATTAAAAGCTCTTTTAGCTAGTCTGAATGATGAAATTAATTCACTAGCAGATTGGGGCTTATTATCACAACAGAAACTATAGAGAAGCTGACAGAATCTAGAAAAATAAACAGTAGTTCTATCTTCTGTCATTCTATCCCCAATAAAATCTAAGACAACACTTGCATAGTCAAAATCAGTTTGATTTATGAGAGCATACCCGATTTGTTGGCTGAATATGGGAATTGCATCGAAATTGGAACATTTGTTTGCAAAAGCCTTGGTTATGCAATGAAAGAAGAAACTCCATTCCCTCCTTATGAAAGATCTCTTCAACTGGCCCAGCTTTGCCAATGTCTTCTCATATCCCAGACTGGCCATCATGTTTTGAAGAACTGGCTCTTCAACAGTAGAATAGACACAGTTCTCAGGTAGCTGCAGTGCTTGTCGAACCGTAGATAATGTCAAAACATACTCATCCTCCCCTGATGAAAAAATAATACTTGGGGACCCTTGAGCACCACCATCATCATATACACCGCTTCTCCAGAACTCCAGTACTTGAGTACCAGAGACTGCTTCGGGTTCAGTCAGAGCATACCCAATATCAGAACTAGCAAGAAAGTCCTGAATGAAGTGAAGTTCAGATGGGGCTTCTGACTTGCTAAGAATAGCGGAGAAGTTATTAGGAACAAACGTAGCTCCATCAAAAATTATGTCCTTGGGTGCCATGAGAAATACGTGAGAGATAAAATTGCCTATAAGGTGTTTGATAAAATGTCTGTGTGAAAAATCGTCAGTAGATGTGAGAGAGAATAAAAGTAAAAAGAGAGAGATAAAATTTGAAGGTATATAAAAGATTTTACAATCTTTTCTCTCTTTTACTTATACACGGTAAAAAAATAGCCGTTTGAGACACCTGTCAGACATGCAGCAGTAAAAGATAATTAATGGGCACGGGTATTCAGTAATCATTACTTATCACATGCAGTTTTTCAAGGAGAAAAACCGTTCCACTTACCAAGTAATCCCATTAATCAAGGACGTTCAGTTTTATTTTAAATTTTAAAACTGTTCCCACTAAATAAATTATTATTACTGCTTTACCAATATTCTGTAAAAATATGACCAATGAGAGAATGACCATAAATAAACCAAGTAAATAAATACTGCCACGTCAGAATCAGAACTTGATTTGTATCAGAGCTAAAAAGGTCATTAGAATATGGTTAGTATCAGGGTTTAAGATATCATCAGAATATGAAACAACTCAGAGACAAAATCTTGCAAAAAGATAAAATTTCATTAATATATTAAGCAAATACATTTCATGAAACTTAAATTACATGCTTAAAATTACAAGATTGGCCTAAGCTACAACTCTTAACATCAACAGCTTTAGCCCTAAGCTAAGAAGCCTAATGACTAACTCCTTCTGCTGCTGACGAAGAGCACTGCAAGACGGATAATCTGTTCTTGCTGACGGAGATGACGGAGATGTAGATCTCTTTGGACAGTCAACAAGTCATTTTTAATGATCTCTGGAAATTGAATCCAGAGATTATGAGGAATGTTGTTGATAGGATATGCAGTCGGAATTCCATTTTGAAAAACATGTACAGTTTCAGTGCAATAGTTGTAAAACCAACCAAACTCAACCATTTTTGTTCATATGAAAGAAAAGAAAGAGTGAGAATGTGAGAAAGTGAAGAATGTTTTGGCTGGAAGAAATGTTGGTTTAAATAGCCAATGGAATATCAAGGGACGGAAAGACTGGGCAATAATTCCAAGTAAAAATGATGACCCCTCGACTCCCTAGATTGATGAGTAATAACGACAGCCACTGGAAGCTTAAAACAGGAGTTAATGAGCACACGAAACAAGTAAAAATTACTGTGCATATACGAGTACCACTAACCCAAATTATGTTGACTGTTTATATATCACCCAAATATATTCTGATTTTAAATATGACTGTTTCAGATTTTAACCACAAATAAGTCAAGTAAAAAATCAGGATTTAATATCAGAACTTAGACTTATATCAGAACTTAACAGTCATCAGAACATGATTCCTTAACTTGAAAGGTGAATGCCTATTTCTGTAATTCTTCACACAAATTCTGATTTCATTTCTGCAGAATTTAATCATCAGAATTTCCATCATAACTTGTCCTCAGAATTTATACCAGTGACACTTAACTTGTTCATCTAAAACCACATTTATCACCACAGTAATTTTCATCCTTCATATGGAGTGTATGTGTGCACAGTAAGCTAAATATTAGATAAAGATTAAAGTCTGATTCACTTCAGTACATCTTAGAAATCAGGCATAACTAAGAACGTTGCTCAAAATTTGTTAATATTCCGAGGTCTACTTTAGAATGAGTTCATGCATGAGTCCACCTCAACTGTTTTGTGCTTATTTTATGCATCTTTTGAAATTTCATTTTACAGTGGCTTCTCAGTGTAAGTGAGTCACGACTGCTTATCAGAATTTATGCTATTATCAGAGTATTTCTCCAGTAACCATAGAGTGTGAAAAGTCACCAAGAAAAATATTTATTTTGCTTTTCTGATGCATATTACTTAGTACCAGCAATGCACTTGGGTCTTCCCTTCCACATTTTTACTCTAGATCTCAAAGGAGTACCTGATTTTTTTTTTCTTTGGATAAGTGAGATTTATCAGCACTTAGTACATCCAACATATTTACTAACATCAGAACTTAACAGATAAGAAGCACTATTCTAGTTGTTGACTTAGTAATAAGATACACAAAGTAAACTTAACTAAGCTCAATATCAGAATTTTCTTGTGATAAAAGATTTCCACATAAACGATTACTTCAAATATGGGATTTTAGTATATTGTAGACTACTAGGTCAGCATCTAGCACAATTATCCTCATTGGATTGAATAGTCACAGAAGCATGCATATCACTTTCAGAGTTTAGAAATTCACATCAGACAACAATCAGCACTTAAGCAATTTACAATTTAAGCACATAATACACAAAGATAGTAATATCTGTAAATACTGATCATAACATCTGATGTATCAGAACATAAACTAAGCAGATTTAGAGAAAGAACCTGAAACCATTCCAAGTTCATTTACCAATCT